>NW_024539491.1:0-9715 GCF_016758775.1 Suillus clintonianus | reverse complement strand
TGTATCAGGCGCTACAGGCATAGGCATTGGAGGATCATCGTTTGTAAGCATATCGTCTGGAGCGGGTGTTTTTTGAAGTCCCAGCTTCAGCTATATATTATCAGTGAAATGTTTGAAAAAAAAATAGTTGGATACATACGGAAAACATGAGACACAAACTCGTAGTAGGGCAGCATAACATTATCGTTAAACTTCGAAAACGCGTGGTTAAATCGATTACCGAGTTTCGTTGACCCTACATGTAAGCTGCTGACATCAATCGCACCCCCATTTGATGGGTCAGGGCCACCAGGAGGACGCTGAATGTCCATCCTGTGGCCTCATGAAGCTCTCCGAAGAAAGTTGAGAGAATTTCTGTAAGTCTCGGTATAATTCTGTCTTCAATCAGCAAAGGAACAGGCATGAAGATAACACTTACAGATCATTGGTCACCTCAGATGATTTCCTCCCCTTCGCCGCCTCGCGCGCTGCTTCCCTCATCTCTCTCGTAAGTTGAGAGATTTCCTCTTTCACCTCAACGGACTCATTCTCCCAGCAGCGGTCAACATGCTTTCGGATCACCCGAAGGTTCGTCTTCTTGGGATCGGGGACGTCAGGTTGTTCTTTGATGGCTTTTAGCTCATCTTTAACGCTGGCCTGGACTCGAGTAGTATACTTTTTAGCGTAGACTTCGCTTTCCTTGAGAGGACGTTTCCGACCAGCTGTGGGTCCCTTAACGATATTGCTGAGAAGTTTGGACAGCCGAATTGCCCGCTGCAGCCGCTTTGCGGCCAGGCTTTGAATTACCATAATCATTACGGAATTTGACCGTCAGGCGCTGGATGCAATGTAAGTCCCCAATACCATGCATGAAAAATAAGAAATAGACCTTCTGAAGTGCGGCTTTGAATTTTTCGTTCTCCTCTAATTGAGCCGCGTGAGAACTTGATCCATAGGAATACCTGGAAACAAGGAAGCCCTCGCGGGCCATCGTTCCTCCCATTGTTCGAAGAAGGGTTGCCAAAAAGTGGTATAGTTCCCCTTCTTTTGGCATTCGAGGTAATCATCCTCAAAAGTTGCGATGAAGGCCAGTTCCTCGCTCAGCCATGTACGCGGCGCCATCTATTCGTGTTACATTTAGCATGCATCACATATGACTATACTTAATTATCCATTTCGTCATAACATACCTTTTTTTGGTTCCGTACGCGTTGTCACTGTTTGATGCCAAGGTTAATGCGTAATGCCAATACAGTTTTCCAAGCTCGGAATTTTCCGATTGTCACCGAGGCGCTCTGATTTCAAAAGGTGTTGAATCAAGTTCTATACTACCTAGTTGTATTTTGGGCTACTAAGGAATAACATTGTGTTGGGTAAGTTGATGATGTAGTCTATGCTGTTCATGCGCTTCAACTAAGGAGTCTACACCTAACATGGCATGACTAAACACGTCTTCTAAGTCAGCCAGAACCCTGCGCACATGAGACACAGAACTATGTGCCCGACTGAGGTCCTGCCCTGTCCCACATTCCTCAAGAACATCGTTTTCTACAGTTTGCGCACGCATAAGGAGGTCTTCCAACCCATTGTGAGCAGACCGCAGGACGTCCAACGAATCTGGCTTATCCGGGTTTGCTATGAAGAGCTCACAAAGGCCCTCAACCAATGCTGTGCTTGACGATGACCCAATAAGGACCTGCAGGCTGGCATCGATGTCATCGCATTGCCTGCCCTTGATCGAGATCATTTAGCCTTATGAACTACTGCCGAAATGAAATAACATACCATTTGTTTTGCGTTTGTTGTGTGCATCTCGTACTGAGCGCGCCGGTTTGAGGCTACTGGTATTGTCCAAGCTGGGCGATCAGGTAAGTGACAATATTATAGTTGTGCGAGAAACACGCCTTTGAATTTGATTTGTTTTGATATTTGATACGGATCTCCTCACGGTTACTAGGTATAGAATGTTCAATGGTTTGAGACATTGATATTTCAATGACATACCGAGCATAATAGGCTTTCCGGGATCGGCGTGCAGCTTCAATTTTCTCCTCTGTATGGTGTGAGCGTGGCCTTCCTACAGTGACAGGCCTATCACACAGCCTAGAACTTAGGTGACCTCGAGTCAGATGTTCAGATATTCAAGTGGCTGGTATGTATCTTACCTATCTTCCTTCCCCTTGTATATCTCCTTTTTTTGCGCACATAGCTTATCGCGGTGTAGTATCAGTGGGTCCACCATCATTAAGAGAAATAACAATAAAGTGAGTGAAGTACCGTGCATAGTAAGCTCGTTTATAAGCGTGCAGCTTCTGCCTTTTCTTCTTTAGTGTTGTGTAGACGTGGTCGTGCCATGTGCATAAAAGTGGGTTGAAAGTAAGCCAGTTGAGGCACTCAATATATGCGTAGGAGTTTTGAATGGCTTCACGTAGGAGATTAATTTGGATTTTTATGCGAATTTATCCTACCATTCTCTTACCATCCTTCAAAATTGAACTCTACGAATATCATGCCTACAGTGTAGGGTTTATATCTTAAGTTTAATGTTCTTGATAGGCATGGCGCTTGTATGCTCTCATTAATGTAATACTTGTTTGCAATATGTTTTGATCAGACGAAGCACACCGACATTCAAGAAAAACCGTTCATTTTGCGACAGCTATGGACATACACAAAATTCACTAAATAATCATGTGCTACAAGGCCTGCGAAGCATCACCGCGATCAATTGCACCCTTCACGATGTTTATCCCTTGCTCGATGGAATCCACCTTGTGGTAGATGGCTCGAGAGACACCGAGCACTTTGGGACCGGTTGCATCCCTACAATGAAGAAATGAGCTACTAGACATGAGAAATTCGGAAAATCCAGCTCACCAGCCTGAAAAGATGCCGATTGCGACCTCGAGTCACATAATAGAGCGGCGGGGTGGCATCAACTGGGACATTGAAGTAGGTATCGCGGTAATGAATCAATGTGGAATCATTCGCAAGTGCAGCAGCTGCAGCAGCCGCATCTTCGTCATCAGAGGAGTCGTTTTCCTCGTAATCGACATAGACAGTGACATGCCCTGCAGGAACAACCACAGTGGGAGCAGCATGTGCAGTTGCGGGGGCAGAAGTAGGAGTGGTGCCAGCACTATGGGCAGCAGCTGCGCCAGGAGAAGCAACTGGTGCAGCTTCCCTGGGACTGTCAATGGTTGTAGCAGGGGGGTCATCAGAGACAGCGGGAAGAGCAGCCAATGCCATTTCGGTGCTGCCAGCGGCAGGGCCCAGGCCCATTCTGACGGTGATGTTATCTGTAACATTGCCGAAGCTACATGAGTAATGAAAATATAAAAGAATCAACGGATTCACCATTGGATGTATCACCATCGGTGCCCGTGTCCGTGCCAATGTCTAAGGCCTGAGATAGTGTCTTTTGATCGTCGAGGGAAAGACACTGGAGAAGATTGATGAGACCGTCCAGTCGGACAGATACCATGGTATCTGTCCGACTGGAGGAAGGCAGTTTCTGAGTCATGGGAGTGAGTTAAGTGAGTACCTTGAATAGATAGATAATGTATCACTCACCACGTTCTGAATTTATACTCCATAGGCCGGCGGGGTCGGACGTCCAAGAAATGGAGGATGGGATGACTTCCTTGGATTTGGGAAATGGCGGATCACTGCAAAGTGCCAGATATTAGTAATAATCCACGTGGCACCAGCTGACTAATCTTGGCAAATCCATCACAGCTTCCATCAACATCGGAATCGGGGATCATCAATCACTGATCGATCGCGCTCAAGCTCTCATGTATGGTCTAGCAGGTAAGTGGATTCTCTAGTACTATCCACCAATCTTCTAAGCTTGCCCGACACCCCAGTACCAGAACCATTTCCGCGGCTCAATTCCCGTTCGATTCTTCTCGCGACGCAGATTACGTCGCGTTGTCCACAGCATGTGGCCCTTGATATTCTGCATCAAGGTCAGTCATAGTGCATATTACGTGCACAGCTGACTTACCCCTCGAAGAATCAGCATCTCCGCCGTCAATTTGGCATGCATGCTGTCGGTTAGCAAAATGTGAACATTCGACCCGGGCCACAACTTCTGGTGAAGAGGCCACATGTGGTCGAAATCAATAAGCATGGTCTGTACGAATGTGATCGTCTCATCTGAGGTAGGAGGCCACTGCATATACTGTGGTATATGATCTTTCAACCAGTCCTTCTGCACAGGCGTGAAAATCGGCCCTCTGGTTGGGGTTCGATTATATCGCATTATGTATGAACGAATTTCCGAAGACACATGTGCTGGGGGCGGATTGTGGTCTGTTTTTGAATGTCAGGTATGTGGCAAGATATCACTATCAATGGGCTCACTTCGACGGGGGCGCAACAAGTATTCAACGGTTGCCGGTGGGATGGCATTATCATTCAATGGTGTTACCATGATTCACGAGGTGGGTGAGGAGGGACAAATTTGTCCATTATTATATACTGGCGGGATCCTCCAATTACAAATGGAGGATCCTCTGACTACCCGACTGAGCTGACAGATTAACCACAGTGCACAATGCCCCGTGGTCGCCCCCCCAAGAGGCCTGCACTTGAACGGGAGGTTTTTGTCCCCGTCTCTATCAACCCCGAACCTCATCTTTTACGACTTCGTGCAGCAGAGATTACCGCTGAAGGGAGCACACGGCTGCAAACACACTATGTTGCTGGAATTCCCCCCGAAAATTCCATCAAACGACAACATATTTGGATAGATGACCGCGTTGAGCATCCCAGCGACTGTCAATTTGAGGACGAAACACTTACAGACGACATTGTTGATATTTGTTCCACGGAGAAGCGCAAAGAGACCCGCGGCAGTGGGTGTTCTCATTTGATATTCGTTTGGGCATGCTAACTTATTGGACTTAAGGACAGACCTTTGCTCGCCTGATTGGACAACGTCAAATCTTCCTGGACGAAATGCTGCGCCTCAATGGACGCGGGACTGAAGGTGTCACTTGCTCATGTGGTGCAGTATCGCCTCAATTCCGATGCTGTGACCTGCCATGGCATTCAAATATTCTGCCGTGAATGTACACTTCAAAACCACGTTCTTCATCCTTTGCATAGGATTGAGGTGTGTTTCATACTTATTTTGGCATATCAACGTATGACTGGAATCCTTGGTCAGATATGGAATGGGACTTTTTTTCAGCGTATCACACTCAAACAGCTCGGGGTTCGGTACAACTAGGCCATAACCCAGGAGAAAGGTGCTACAAACCTTCTCCCGCTGCCGGTGATGATTTTGTGGGTCATCGCACTCGATGGTATTCATGAAATCGCCCTGGACTTTTGTGGCTGCGCTTCGGCTCAGATTCGGGTATAATAAACAATTGTTACGTATGCGGTGGTATCCAGCCACAGTCTCAGAGCCTCGAACTGCAGCAACCTTTACGGTTCTGCAGCATTTTCATATTCTATCCTTTGAAAGCAAGGTATCTGCTTACGAGTTCTACCAGTCGCTCGCAAGGCGCACCGACAATTCAGGGTTAGTAGCAATCAGGGTGAGTATTTTAATTTATTCGTGCAACTGTCTGATGATGATATATTCTAGGATCGTTATTCCGCTTTCATGCGGATGGTACGCCAATGGCGTAACCTCAAGCACTTTCCCGCGGAGGAAGGGGGACACGACCCCGCTGGTGTCAATTGCTACTGCCCGAAGGAGAGTTAGCTGTTTCTCTGCCCCGCGTGCCCACAGCCCGGGAAGAATCTTCCACTAGACTGGGAGAAGGAGCCTCTATTTACCAGGTAAGATGTTGGTCGTCTTTCCCTGATTTTGCTGAGCTCACACGTTATCTGAGCAGATGGAAATATGCGCTGTTTGTTGCAATCGATGCGAACTTTAGATTGAAGCGCAAGGCGGTGTCTTCTGACACTGCTGACCCTAGCCTTAATGCTGGATGGGCGTATTTTGTGCACGAAGACTCATACAAATCTTACCTTGCAGATCGTGCTTCCGACAAGCAAGAGGTAAGTAACATGTTTTCAATGATAATTCTCAACTTAGACTTTTTCTGTAGCGAAGCACGTGTGTAAGCCACAATGCAGTTAACATGGCGGATACCAAGTCCTCCCGTGGGCTTGCTGCAACAGGAGTTGGGACGATCGACTGCGCAAGGCACGATATGAAGCTCCCAAACGGAGTTGGAGACCTGCAGAAGGGTGAACGGTATGTATTATATTGCATTTGGAATGTTTTAAGGCTGATGTTACTCAGGTACATTAATATGGACTATATCATGTGTTCTGCGCTCTTCATCCTCGCGATGTCCATGATCAACATATCCTACGACATCGCCTGCCAGTGGCACAAGAGACTCTGGACTCGAATGGAAACAATGCCGGAACGACTTTCTCCCCCCCGCGAATCTTCCCTCATACATTTTTTTGTGCCGAAGTTCCACATCCAGGCCCACATCGATAAGTGTCGCACCAATTTCTCTTTCAACTGGTCGAGGTACGTGGGCCGAACAGACGGCGAAGCCCCTGAACGGGGCTGGTCCAATATAAACCGAGTGGCATCAAGTACCAAGGAAATGGGACCGGGAGCACGCCGGGACACTCTTGATGATCACTTCGGTGATTGGAACTGGAAAAAAATTACAGCATTAGGTGAGCGGTTTCTTTCTTTCAGTCTCAAATTCTGACATAGACTTAGGGCGGACATTGCATAAGAAGATGATTGAAGCTGTAAAGTGGACGAAGGAGCACTCCGAAGCCCTCTTGGAACTGGAGAAGACTATTCAGCCGGCTCTTATCGCGCAGTGGAAGGCAGAGGTGGAATCCTGGGAGGAGGATAACTCCTCTCCGAACCCCTTTGAAAGCCGGTTTAACCGTAAGTGATCCTGGTGTTTTTGCAGTGGTTGTTCTAATAAATGGTAGCGGTTACACAGGCATCCGTACGACTACAACTCACTGAGCTTGAAGCTCAAGACCTTCAAGCTGGAATCAATGTCTCACTTCACACCGATGTCTCTCCAAGCGGATTGATTACATCGGGCATGGATCTCGAGGATCAACAGTAAGTTTTGTATTCATTGTTACACTACGCCATACTGACAGTTCTACAGGGCACGCTTAAGATCCAGTCTTGCCAATGTGTCCCTCCACGACACCGACAATCAGAAGGCCATAACACAAACTCAAATCGCCTCCCTCCAACGACGGCTTGATGCCTGGGCCCGCATCCAGGAGCTATACATGCCGGTTGTCTGTCAACTCCGGCATCGATCATCAGAGGCTAGTGGGAGGCCACAGGAACTCAAACCTGAAGACTTCAACCTGTGGCTCCCTTCGCAACTTCCAGCTGGCACCCCCGTAGACCTGACGCTCGCTGGCCACGAGTGGGAGCTACGCTACGCGCAGGCCCTCGATGCCCTGAACGAAGTTCGTTCCCACCTCCGGCTTCGATCCCACATGTACAAGTACAAGGATAAAAATGTCCGTGGTCAAGCGGGTTCCACTCGCGCCAAGAAAATCATTGATGCCGTGGAATCGAGGAAGCACGCCAGTGTATTGAAGTACAGACGTGCGCGCAGTGCCCTGCTGTCTCTTGGCCACCGTCTGGAGAAGTGCGGTTGGGAGCTCACCATGCGCCCACTTCTTGACTCCGATGTTAAGCCTATGGGTGACATGGAGCAGCAAGGGAGAGGAACCATCTCCTGGATTTGGTTAGACTCCCGTGCTGATAACAGCTGTACAGAAAATGAACGCATACAGGATTGTAAGTGTATGGTATGTTTTACTCACATTTATCTGACATTTTGATAGGTGTCCGCTTGGAATGGTGCAAGGCTCGTGCCCGCGCACACCGGTGGTCGGAGGAGGTGGAGTTATTGCTAGAAGAGATGAGACGAGTGCTGGTGTTTTTGAGATGGCAAGGGTCCTGGTGGAAGGAGCGCATAACTCTCCGAACGCTCAACTCAGCACCTGCACAAGAGGGACTGTCAGCGTACGCGTGTCGCCAGTCTGCACTGCGTGTGCTGCTGATAGCCAAGTTTCAAAGGCTGTGGAGTGATGTGCCTACCCTTGTCTCTGGTGGTGTCCTGATTCCAGAGAGCGGAGAGGTAGATACACCTACTATTGACGCTCCCTTGCAGTTATAAATATACATATATCGCGTGATTGTTCTTAATATTAACGCGGGGAAAGAAGCAACGCTGGAGAATGGTAAGGGCGGAGATCACAGATCGCAGAATGCCAAAAACGAGACCATCTATGATGGATCTCAAGTCACATACCATAGATCTCAGATGAATCAGCTAATAGCGCTTGGAGCAGGGAACTAGAGGGAGCTGCAGGTGTAATAGATTCATATATCACTGGGAGCTATGGCAGTGAGCAACTATTGTATCACATTTACACTACACTACCAGTGAGTAATATATCAATACCACGGCTACTGGTGTCGGCGGATTCATGTCGGCAGCTGCGGAGTCGCTGAAAAGAAGTGGGGAGGGAGAGTTATCCAGGCGCTTCTGGATTACCTCCAATGGAATCCGCCGTTTGAGTTCTCCGAGTCGTTTGGCCCTGCAAGATCAGTGACGTTGGTAGCGGCAGCAACATTATTCAAGCGTGAGGGTACTGTACCTTTTAAAATGTGTATCTCCGAGTCCACCAGTCTCCGGGGATGGTGAACGCAGACTATAGAAAAGTCAGTGGGCGCATGGTGAGTTTTTTTGTGGTCCTTACCGCTTGTTCAGCGAGGACATGTTTGCTTTCAAAAACTTAACGAGGTACAGTGAGTCAGTCATTTATATTGTTTAATTGTTTTGCTTACATTGGTGTCTACAAAACCTACATGTCCTACAAGACGCCTATGTAGGATGGTGCTGTCTAAGTAGGTATATATAGGTAGTGCTCGCCTACATAGATTTTGCATTTTCCTGATGAGGGCTTCTCTCGCTTCCTACTTCCCCCTTTGTTCTCCGATCTTCAAGATGCAGCTCGTGATGGGCCTATTGTCGTACTCATTGCAAGCAAGTCGTCTTGCGATGCCATTATTATCCCACACAACCAACCTCCGATCAGCATTGCACTCCGCATCAATTTGGAGAAACTCCAACATTTGGTGCTCAAGCTCCACATCAGGAAAAACCTCCCCAGGGAATTACCCATATATACACAACATTACATTGTTTTACTCGACTTTACATTGTTTTGCTCGACTTTACATTGTTTTGCTTAACTTTACTCAGTTTTTTTCAGTTATCACCATGTAAAACTACATGTTCACGATGCGTGTCCTATCCTACATTGAAGTAAGTGTACATGTCTTTGAAAACGTTCAAAAGAAATGAGGGGCATGCATCGAGAACATCTAAACTCGTCCACTCCGCAGGAACAGCTCCTCCCCACTTAGGCAATAAGTGAGCACTTCGACAAATTAAAGATATGGGCACAATTGACACTTGGCGTTCGCCATCGCGAACCACCCGCCTGACCTTATACAACCCAGACTGTGGATCTGGTAAAGCGCTGAAGGTCGAAAACCACTCGACATAGGCGAGATGCTGAGGTGGAGGGTTCTGAGGGTCGAAATACCGGTTTAATAATGTTTGTGGCAAAGTGAAGACTGCGCGAACCTGCGCGACACGCAAATCTAACAATTATTCTATATCAGCAAAGGATCCAGCGGACTCGAGAAGGTGTCACCTTGTATAGATGCGGGAGGCGCATCAGGATT
>NW_024539490.1:0-9778 GCF_016758775.1 Suillus clintonianus | reverse complement strand
AAGCACATTGTTGTCGATGTGACCCGTGGTGACATCGCCCTCGTAGACTCTATTATCAGAAGGTGAGACGCTCAGATTTTGTGTGGCGGTAGTGTTAACTTATTCTTCGCAGCGCAGTCAGTCGATTTGACTCCAATTTTTGGCTGTGACCGTCCAGGTGTATGAGTGCTGTTGTATACCTCCCATTTTATTTATCTTGGTGTACTGTTATTTTGTGTGTACGTTCCCTTGTGAGTCCTTGTTCATGTCATTATCAACCCGTATAATACCCAATCAATTTTCGACCGAAGGGGTTGTGACGTCACTCACACGTCGCCTCTGCTGTCGACCTTTCATTGATCTCTTGGCCACTCCTCCAGTCTAATTGAAAAATCACTCGCTCTTGTAGGTCCTCGAACCTTTGTTGAACTGTTCTCGCACGTTTGTATCCACTCAAGTCTTGCCTCTCACATCAATCATGATACGGAAACTTGTATTCAGGTATACCACATTCCTATTCATAATCAGAACTGAGCCCGGTGTTGAACATCTCATTGCGCCCTCTGTTCCTTGTTCCATGTTGAAGGTAACTGCCTGCTGTGTTCTAGCTATCCACGAGAATTTACACCTCGAATTATGATGATTACTCTCCCATTTGACATTCATAAAGTCATCTCGGTGTCCTCATTACCACTGACAATGGACCTCTTTGCCGGAGACTGTCCTGCAAGTTCTTCTGAAGCCCTTCTCTTGCCCTTTAGATCTAAGATGGCGGGCTTCAAGTAAGCGGCGCATGGCAGTAACTGCATTCGCCGCACACACCTTTCAGTCTTATGGTACTGCATAACCTGTTGATAGGACATGTACATTGACCTGCAAAACCAGGTGTACAGGACACCGGCCGGCCAATGCACTGCCTGTATAGGCCGGTCATGCAGAACCTGTGCAGGCCGGTGTCCTATTTACAGAATGATAACTCTGCAGTATCTGTGTAGGCCGGTGATGCAGACCCTTGCAGGCCGATGCCTCAGCCAGATCATGATATCTCTGCACTACCTGTATAGGCCGGTCATGCAGAACCCTTGCAGGCCGGTGTCCTATATACAGAATGATATCTCTGCAGTATCTGTGTAGGCCGGTGATGCAGACCCTTGCAGGCCGATGCCTCAGCCAAATCATAATATCTCTACACTCCCTGTATATGCTGGTGATGCAGAACCCTTACAGGCCAATGCTCCATATAGAAAATATATCTTTTGCTGATGATGTAGGACCCCTGCAGGTTCATGCCTCATATAGAGAATGATATTTCTATGCTACTTATATAGGTCAAACCAGAATATTGAAGTAGATCTGGCCAACCTGCACCCTCAATATTTATGCAGGCTGTCCTAAATGCTCTAATATCAAATGAGATTCCATACAGGAGTAGGTCTAGCCAACCTCACTCATGTAATAAAACATATATCTCATATGGGATAATATAAACGGTGACTGAACAAAAAACAAAAATACAGTCTACTTACACTCCTTATCTCGTATGGGATAGTATAAATGGTGACTAAAATAAGTAGCATAGAAATAGCATTTTCTATATGAGGCATGAACCTGCAGGGGTCCTACATCTATCCCATATGAGATATATCTTTTGTTACATGCGTGAGGTTGGCTAGACCTACTCCTGTATGGAATCTCATTTGATATTAGAGCATTTAGGACAGCCTGCATAAATATTGAGGTCTACCTACACTCCTTATCTCATATGGGATAATATAAATGGTGACTGAATAAAAAATAAAAATACAGTCTACATATACTCCTTACAGGTGACTAGTGAAGCTGGCTTAATGAGCCAATATGTTATTGATAGGCCGGCCGCCCATGGCCTACATACTGCACAGACTGGCTGGCCCAATGGGCCAATATGTTATTGATAGGCCGGCCGCCCATGCTTCACATACTGCATGGACTGACTGGCCCAATGGGCCAATATGTTATTGATAGGCCGGCCGCCCATGCTTCACATACTGCATGGACTGACTGGCCCAATGGGCCAATATGTTATTGATAGGCCGGCCGCCCATGCTTCACATACTGCATGGACTGACTGGCCCAATAGGCCAATATGTTATCAGTAGCCCGGCCGGCCATGTCCTACATACTGCATAGACCGGGTGGCCCAAAGGCCCAAAAAGTGTTCAGTGGGGCGGCCGCCCCTGTTCTACATCCCGTATAGGGCAGCTGGCCCACTAGGCCAATATAATACCAGTAGGTCGGCCGGCCATGGCCTACATGCTGCACAGACTGGCTGGCCAATAGTCCAATAAGGTATCAGTGGGTCGGTCATTCCATTTATGCATCCTGCTAAAGTATTGTCAGTGCTAACATCAATGTTACTCAAAAAGACATGAAAATTCAAGTGTATTTGACAACAAACTGCAAGAAGGGGATTCTAAGGTATTGTGCTAATGATGATGTCTCAGTTCTTAAACTTCTTTGAAGCTGCTCTGTCTCTGGTAGAGCGACGAGGAGGATCAGGAGGAGCAGATGTCTTCACCTTTTTCATGACTGAATCATCCACATCTGTTGCTGGGCGTTTACCCTTCCCTTTTCCTCCAGTGTTAGTACTGCTTGCCTTCTTTGATGTGGCAGCCCTCTGATTAGCCACCCTCTTCTCCTCAGCCACCCTCTTCTCCTCAGCCACCCTCTTTTCCTCAGCCACCTTTGCCTGCTCTGCCTCCCTCCTCTCTTTCACCTGCCTTTGTTCTCCAGACGCCTCTTTTGTTCTCCAGACGCCTCATGTGAACTTCTTCCCCCACTGTCATCTGCTTCTCATTACCATCTGGCAGCATTGCGTCCACCTTCACCTGGATTCTGATAATGGCCTCTTCAACCTTGTCCCCCACCTCGAAGCCAAGGATGGAGTCGCCCAAATATTGAGGCACATCATCTCCAGCCTCATCTGCTTCATACTCCTGAGCGCGGCAACACTCACGAATGAGGAGTCCAAGGCCCAGGACAACAATCATACCCAAACCACGAGATTTGATGACATAGTTGCCTAGTTCCTCCAAAGCGACAGAGGAAGCCTGAATATCACTGTGCATATTTTGAGGTAGATATGCCTCAGACCAAGTCCAAGATGCCCAGACAGGCAGATGTTGCTTCCTAGCCTTGCCCTTAGGATCAGGAGTTTGCTTTCAAAAAATAGTCAATTTTAATGCTGTTATCACAAATGTAGTGAATTATACATACTGTCTTGGAGAGTTTTTGAACTGTGGCCAACAGACGAGAATATGATGGGAGGGTAGAGAGGGATTGAAGATAACCGACTGTGTCACCACCCATATGGAATTTCGGGCAGGAATCGGAAAGAGATGGGGTGTGGCTTTCCAAGTCATCCTCTTCGTCAGAAGAACCATTGGCTTGGGGGGCCTTCTTCAGTACCTCGTCCTCATCTGATGATACTTCGACATATTTTGGGTTCTTCCTTGATTTTTTACTTACATCCCCCTTCTTAGCCAGTGAATCATAGAAGTCGCCTTCCTTATACCCAACGAACCGGACAATTGGTTCATTACGGTTAGCACGATATTTCCAAAGTGAAAAAATCATACTGATGGCTTCCTTCTGCAGGTGAGAAGGATCCTTGATGACGACATTTCGAGGGATACAGTCCATGTCAAGGTAATGGTCTGGATCTTGGGTAATATGACCCCAGGGGACTGCAGCCCTAGGGTTGTTTGAGATGACCGCTGTTGAATGTAAGCGGTCAGAAAAATACAGTACTTCGAAAATAGAAATGAATCACCATAAGCCTTTTGAAATACCTTTCGTACGACCTTCTGCTGGTTCTTGAGCATGAGAGATTCAAAGCCTGTCGGTAGGCAAGGATAGCCCTCATCGTCTACCTCCACTGTTAAATCGGGCAACTTCTCATCTTCCTCGTCAGATTGGTCCTCAGCGTCTAAGCCTGTTGCTAGATCATTAGCAATTAAATAAATTACTGTATCCAAGACTTACTATACTCGGCTTCATTCAGCCAGTCAGCAAGTCGGTCTTGGGACTCTCCAGCCCATTTCTTGTTGTCTTTGGTAGCCAGAGTAAAAGTTTTCTTCGCCTTCCTGGGACAGGATTCCCAACTAAACCAATAGATTGTCAATGGTAATGTCAATGGGAAAAAAATAACACTGACATGGTTGTTCCAGGCATTTTCCCCTCCCCTCGATCATGAGCTACGAGCATCACAACATGTAAACCCATGGTTCTTCCTGCCATCTTTATGAAGTCCTCCATGATTTTCTTCTGGTGTCGGCTGCGGTATCTGTAGATACACATGAGTTTTTCCTAAATATAGCAATGTAGTGTTAAAAAAATACCTGTCCTTGGCGTCGGAAAGAGCACCTTCCTGGTTCCACTTTTCTGCCACAAGTCTGAGCTCCTCATGTACATCTGGTGACAGGGCATTGTACCAGGACCGGACCAGCTTTGTCCTTGTCCCCATGGACCTTAGGTCAGAGGTGTCACGGTGCTTCTTGTCATACTCCCCAATTTCTTCTTTGAACAACTTCTGAGCGACATCAAAAGGAGAGAATTCGGTCTTGAATGCTGCAGCATCCAGAGGCTTGTCATCCTGACGGCCTTTGACCATATCTACAGTGATGATGCCTGCACCAGATGTGAGTTTATGAGCTCCCTCGATGATTTTTTGCTCGAGATCGCGGTCCTCGTCATCCTCCAGAAAACGCAAGTAATATGTACGGATAGCCTATAAAATTAGATTAATATAGACAAAGAGACTGGAAGCTCACCTTCCGAATGTTATTGCCTGGAAGCATAGTCGAAGCATCCTTGGCCTGGTCACTTTCAAGTATGGCATCTTTGATGCTTTTGAGGATTTTTGCCCTCTCAGCAGGGTTTCCTCTAGCTGAGACATAGGAAATCTTGTGCTCATCCAAAACAGCCTTGAATACATGTGTCCAGTCAGCCATTGTATGCAAAAATCTTGAGAATGGAGGCCGGTATAAGTTTGCAGAATGTGTAACCAGTACCAACTCACTTGACAACAGATCAACAAACCATGTCACATGATCAAAACACGGTCACATGCTCATCAGGTGACTATCTTGAGGTCACATGATTCAAATAACCAGCACAAAATCACCCAAGTATAAATCTGACCGACTCACAAATTCAATGACATTAGCTTATATACCAAATCTCAAGATTCAGACACCAAACAAATGATTACTCAAACTCAGAACAATGATAACATGAAGCAAAGTACAAAGTAAGACAGATATTCAAGAAAAATATGTAAATCAAGCCAACTGTGTCTCCAATGGAATATCCAACCAAGTACTACCATTCTTCCTACCAGAATAAAGTACTGTGGACCCTGGTGGCTGAGAGAATGTATGGCTTACATTGCAAGAGTCATTTTTGCACTCAAAAATATAAGCCTTGTCCTTGCTGCCTTTGACATAGGCGGACCTCCAAGAATTAGCCCAACCACACCCACTGCATTGGATAGGCAGGCGGTAGCCCCAAGGACGGAACTCCACATTAGCCCATGCAAACCTAGAGCAAGTGAGGGCGCCCTCCTTGACAGGTGTCAGCAGATAAATGTCAGAGTGGCGACCAAGGTCACAGGCTTGTGCGAGCATATCCTTGAATGCTAAACGAAGTGGGCAACGTCCAATGAGAACCCTCTCTGTGAACGCAATGAGCAAGTGCGAGGCGAAAGAGGGCTGAAACCGAGGAGCATTGAATGCGATGGTACCGGTTAATTTGTGTCTGTAGGAACATTAGATAATGTCAAATAAACGGAAAAAAAAAACTCACCGGACAACAGCCTCTTGCAAGCCATGGAATGAGTCCAAGTTGGTGACAAGGTGGCCACAACAGAACATCCAGAGGTAGGATTCCTGGGCGGCATCAATGAGAGTTTGCCAGGGTTGGAGAATTATTTCCAAGAACTGTAAAAAGGGTCACTTATTGGCGCACTATGAAAGGAAAAAAAAAAAAAACTCACATCATTGACCGGAGTGCTGATATAGCCCTCTGAGGCATCATCCTCATACCCAGTAAAAGGGTCTCCAAAATCCTCATCAGTGTGAGTAGAGATGCCAATCACAACACGCTCCCAGACAAAGGACTTCTTCAAACCTTTCATTATCTTCTGGATGTTGTTGCGGTAGGCGGGAAGCTTGGCATCAGTGCCAATGTCATAGTAGACGTTGAGATACTGGATGCGGTCGCCAGTATAGTCAGGGCTTGAGGAAGGAATGAGCAAACTCCATAGGGCTACCAGCCAATGTGAAGTCGACGAGGATGAGGTGAATGAAAATGACTGTGGCCGCCGAAATTTCGCCTCGCTCAGACACCTCAAGCGCGCCATTGATGGGTAAGAACCTGTCCAAGACCGGAAGGTGGTTGGCGTTATAGAAACCCTGTTATCAATGAGGGGTGAACAAAAACATAAAATAAAATCAAAAAACTCACAAAGTAGGCGCCTGCCTTGTTCCATCTTGATGTGGCAACAAATGCACCGGAAAGAGATGTTGTCCTGCAGGACTGTGGTCTCTAAGTCAGGCAGGCAGCTGCAGGCAGAGCCTGCACACAACTCTGGGACACAGAGCTGCACATGAAGAGAGTATTCTCTTCATAGCGCCCTGCACCATCCCTGCAGACTATGCAATACTAAAAGGAAGAAAGATAAAGCACATTAGTAACTAGATTAGTGAGAAAATGGACGCACCTCATTGTGAACACTTGTATTTGCCAAGTCCCCACCTCCCATAGGCAAGGTGGCCTTGGCAGCGGTCAAAGCCTTCAGAAGAGAGAAAGATAAAGTGAATCAGCAAATACAAGACAGAAAAAGTAAGACGCACCTTATAATGAGCATCTCTCTTCTCAATGTCCCCACCTCCCACAGGCTTGACCTTGGAGGCGGTCAAAGCCTTCCTTCTCCGGCTATCCACTCCAGAAGTCCGGGTGCTTGAGATGTTGAGGAGGACGCGTGGGGCTGAGCCGCCAGTGGATTTCTTGGCGGTGTTCTTGGTGCGGACCATAGCGGGTGACAAGAGCTGGTATTGTAGTTAGTATTAGCATAGAAATAGAATAAAGAAAACTCACATGACTTAAGAGACACGTGGACAAAAGAGACGCGTCAGCAAAAGAGACGCGTTGAGAAAACAAACACGTCAGCAAAAGAGACACGTGGGCAAAAACAAACAAAAGACACTCACATGATCAAAGAGACGCGTTGACAAGAGAGAGAAGAGACTTAGACAAAAGAAACAAGTCGAAAAACCAACCAAACATGCACGTGACTTCCACCGGCCAAGTCCGACAACCAGTAGAATTGAGCGCGGGAACATTTGGTACAAACAACAACAAATCAACAAACAATACTTCAACCATCAACCTTGTTCCCACGGTTCGTCTTTCTCAACTTCAACAAACAATACTTCAACCATCAACCTTGTTCCCACGGTTCGTCTTTCTCAACTTCAACCATGTTTCCACTTCGTCCCATAACCCATATATATTACACTATTACACCTTTCTTCCTTATCTTTTTGTACCTGTCCTTTGGCCACTTGCAGACTGCAGCTGCAAGTGTTCAAAGGCAGTGTTACATCAACTTTTTACCGCTCTCAGTAAGTAATGTTAAGTCATATGATTTGTAGTACTGACTTGGTTTTTTTTTATTTTGACAGCTGGCGCGCTATCAAGCTTTTGATAGCGCGCCTTAAGGTCAGTCCTTTCTCTTGGTTCTTGATTGACTTTGTTTTAGTTCTTCTTGGCCAACCATGTCCCCAGGGACTGGCGCCTCTAACCCTTTGTTTTTTTAGTTCTTCCTGGCCAACCATGTCCCCAGGGACTGGCGCCTTTACTTTGGGATCTGGGGGTTGTGTTCCTGGCCAACCATGTCCCCAGGGACTGGCGCCTTGGACTTTGGGATCTGGGGGTTGTGTTCCTGGCCAACCATGTCCCCAGGGACTGGCGCCTTGGACTTTGGGATCTGGGGGATATGCTCTTGGCCAACCATGTCCCTAGGGACTGGCGCCTTTACTTTTGTCCAGTTTTTATGCCTACTCACCTCTCTTTCAGATTTTCCGCCTGCCTTGTTAAGCCCCCTTATTTCTTCTTCTACAAATATACCGCACTAACTACATTTTTTTCTCTAGCTTTCTATGACACTTTCTTGCTTTGCGCCTGTCTGGTTGAGTGGGTTTTTTCTTTTCTTCTTTCAATCATACTCTACCACTAACCGCATTTCTTTCTCTAGCTTTCTATATCAGTTTTCCTTGGTTATGTTTCAAACTGGTAAGCGCCGGTTTAATATTCAATATCATACTGACTTCCACTACATTAGATTATTAGTTACTGCGCATTTTTCTTATATTTTGTACTCTAGGGTGCAAGGCTTGGATGGAGAGGGCCCCTCCATCCTTGTCTTGCATCACTTACATTAGTCTTTTGTCTTTCTTTATTTTTGCCAACCTTGTACACTTTAGTGAAGCCATAGCGCAAATGTATTGCCCTTTATGGGTATTTTAATGTCATGTGATCCTTAATTTTTTGCCAAAAATAAATGTCACGTGATCGTGAGAGTGCACCTTGTAGGGTATCTTGAGATTATATCTGTCTAATGGCGACTGATACTGGGTGCATCATGGTCATTGTTGCGTTTTTCCTTCATCATCGCCCGGTATCCCAAAACATGAGCCCATGTCAGTACCACCACTATACAAACACTGTATAGTGATGGCGACTGATAGGGTGCATCATGGTCCTTGTTGCGTTTTTCCTATTGCCACTTATACACCCATTTTCTCCCTTCTCCATATCTCAGTGTTGTCAGTAACGGTGAGTTTATTTACCAGGACTATCTATACCCTATGCTTCACTTACTGCATTATCATCCATATGTTGCAGCGCTGTCAGTAACGGTGAGTTTATTTACCAGGACTATCTATACCCTACAGCATCATTACTTCGGATTTGGTAATGTTTTACAGTCAAAGATCAAGTCTTCTAACCGTCACTTTTAATTAGATTAAATCTTTCTTTTCACCTTCAATCACTCTACCTCTACACCAGCATACGATGCTTGTTGACCAAGACGCAAACAAGGTGAGTACATTATATTATATATTGACATTTTCTACACTATCATAGGATATGGTCGTGTTCACCCTTGATGAGGAGCATCCTATGCTCGTCGACCCAGACGTCTCAACAAATGTGAGTACATTATATTTTATTTTGCGGCTATATATTGACATTTTCTACACTATCATAGGATATGGCCATCTTCACCCTTGATGAGGAGCATCCTATGCTCGTCGACCCAGATGACTCAACAAATGTGAGTACATTATATTATATTTTGCGGCTATATATTGACACTTTCTACACTATCATAGGATATGGCCATCTTCACCCTTGATGAGGAGCATGTCGTGAATATTGACAAGGATGAGATTATGGTATAGGAAGGCATTTGGAGAGATCATGGTATAGGAAGGCATTTGGATGTGAACAATGTAATGTACTAGTGCTATCATAGCTATCTTACCACCACTTCATTTTTTTTCCCCATCTATCAGAGTGTAGTCCCCTAACATATTCCCTTTCTACATATCATCTGCTCCTTCTACTGCGCTCGGTTTATAACCCATCTATCAGAGTGTAGTCCCCTAACATATTCCCTTTCTACATATCATCTGCTCCTTCTACTGCGCTCGGTTTATAACCCATCTATCAGAGTGTAGTCCCTTAACATATT
>NW_024539489.1:0-9854 GCF_016758775.1 Suillus clintonianus | reverse complement strand
ATATTAATAACACAGCAAGTCACTCTTCATCACGTGACCGTATGGTGATATGTGAATGAGCCTGTTGCTCATGCCATGCAAGGCCTCTTAAAAGCTGGTCAAAGGCATGCATGCTTCATAAGGCTTTACTGTATGCTTTGAGCTTTTTTAAACAGTCAGTACTAGTCAGTGATCATACATATTCAGATCAGTGAAAATATTGGTGAGTGTGCACGTGCTGCCGTTCCTGGCGATGATCGTTATCATTTGTAATCTTGATCATCTCTTTCCACGACTTCTCTATACTCCAAGCTTGTCAGAGCTCGCCACACGAAGTCAATAGTCACCACCCAGCACCTAACAACCATGCCTACCCTAGTGGCTCAGCATGAAAAAAAAACTTACCACAGCTCTTTCATTCCCAAACACCCCTACAAACTCTATGAAACCAGAACCAACTCTGCTCCACAGACAACTTCTGCCAACCACAAGACAAACCTCATCAAAGTTGACAAGCCAGCATCCTCAAAAGATAGCACTGAAAAAAGAGGTGTTACCAAATCATCCGTTGGGAAAGAGGAGACACCAGAAAGCACACCAGTTACAGCTCATGCCTCCACAGATTCCAGTCCATTGCATGATGTCTGCCAGCGGCCCATTCATTATGATCCATCTACCAGTATGTCAACGAGAATTAAGTGGTTAATTAACAATATTCTGACTGAGTTGAAGATATGATACGGAAAGTATTGAGTTATGTATCCAATCCAGCTTTACACAAGAATCGCATGGTATGTCCTCATGTTCGATCCTGTGTTCGTGTGCTTACTCAATATCACAGGAATTCCGCGGTGTGGGAGCGCGGGAATTCGGATCAATCGAAGAGATTTTGAGCGCAACTTCCCGATTTTCGACCAAGCCCAGGCAAGCTATTTGTAGCTAACGCTTTCGGGCAATACTAAATCTGTCCAGGCTGACTTACGAACGCAACACCCATATACTCATCGTCGACATGCCCACCGTTCTCCACGAAGCATCGTTCGACGTGGTGAAGGATGCCATCATCAAAAGTATCGACGCCCTTCCGTATGATCGCGACATCATTTTTACGACAACCAACATGAATTGGCCGCTAAAAGTCAAGGGCGCATCGATCACAGCTTGTGATCGTCTCAATCACTGCAATGGATCTACCAGCAAAAGTCGTTCTGGTTCCCTTCCTTGCTGAATGCGCTCTCTCGGAGAAAGATGAGCATGTATTTGGAAAAGTTGAAAAAGTTGTTTTGGCGCGTCCAGACATTAAGTGCGCGGTTGTTGTTTTAGTACGGGAGGATACAGACTACGCCGCTCCCGATGACGATTCCATCGCATCAACGGTCCTACGTGGCGGCACTAGCAGTGACCCGCGCCTCCTCACTCAAGAAGATTTCCTCAATCTACGCACCACCCACGTTCATTCAGTGAGCCCGTCGTAATCGGCGACCATACATGGTGCCATGTCACATCGGTGGAATACTTCGTCTGGGTGAAGGGAGATGATGCGCCGATCAACGTTCGTTCCAAAGATCCTGCGCATACGGCGTACGGCGTAAGTTTACATCCTTCTCAACCTTTTGAATCAATTTGACGGATTTGATCCAGACATTGGTGCCCACAGTTATGGACTCCGTCACCAACATGCTTGACAAAGGGTTGACGAAGATTAAAGACTCTATTGTAACTTTACAGCAGAAGCTCGCGCCCGACCTCGACTTCACCGTTCTCGCGGAAACTCCTATCCAATCTTTCTTTGACTGGAGCCGTGCCTCGAGACGAATCCTGACAGCCGCCGAAATCACCGCCTACGACCGTTATTGCGAGTGGCACGTGAAGCTTTTCGGCGAGTCGGATAGTGAGAGTTCTTACGCCCCTTCGGAACAGACAGATGACTCGGTTGAGGAAGAGATGGCGGACGCTCAAGGCTCCAAACGTAAGCGTGCGAGCACGTCCGACCTTCCCTCTTCTAGGTTTAAAATCCCGAAGGCGGCCTAGTGGGAGATATCTGACTGAACGTATCACTTCACGCATTTTTGATTTTGACTCGAGCGAGTCACGGACATTCATTTTCGTACTGTAGTATCACAAGATTCCATCCGTTTGTATTAATTAGTGGCTACGATGTCTTTACGCCCTGACTATACTGGTACATGCTTGATGTGTAGGGGGACCTGGTTTTTCGTCAAGGATCAAGGCTTGCAATGTGTTCGTTTGATGGGTCTAATATATAGTAGACAATTTCATGACCCGGTATGTGTTCACGCGCATTGGATGGTCAGAGTCTTTCTTGCCCAACGAATCGATTAATATTGCTGGCATAGATATCGATGGATAACTTAGAGTGCAAGCGAGCAAGCACGCTCAGGGTCATTTCCTTTCCTGGAAACGATGTCGGAAATAATTTATAAACTTAAGCGCCTGATCGTGCGAGTGTATATAAATGTTGAAAGCGGGGCCGAGCCGAGTGTTGAGTACGCTATACTTCCGGGGTCTATGTATATATCCTAACTTCACTCTGTTCTACTCTTTTAGTTGCGACTAAAACGCGCAGGACTGCCCCGTGGTGTTCTTTGATGTTGTAAGTCCTTTAAATTACTTTGAATCATTTCTAAGGGCAGGCCAGTTGTGCGCGTTTTAGATCATAGTGGCAACCGTGACCAAACCAACCACACCACACGGAAAAGTCTTTGGTAATAGTATCGACTCAAGTAATGGTCGAGTCTCATGGAGTTGTGGGATTAGTCATGGTTTTGCAGTCTCTCATTCCCGAGCTACGCTCGGTCTCCTTCTCATCCTCGCCACCATTCTCCGAAGATTACATCGATATCCCGTGTCACGATCCCAACTCTGATAATATCGTCGCTGCAGTATCATTTTCAGCTCCCCGACTTTTAAAACCCACATCCCAACCTCGTCTTCATCCAAACGGTCGTGTCCTGTAGTGACACCCGATTTCGTGCGCAAAATTATCAAATACGAGGAAACCGGATGGTATCCGCCCTTGATGTCGGCATCAAACTCAAAGATGAGTTTGAGGCTCTTGGAGTACAGGTTCTTGGTACTCCCATCGAGACTATCATCACGACAGAGGATAGGCAGTCATTTGCCCAAGCGATGGAGGATATTGGGAAGCGTTGTGCTCAGTCTGCTACAGCCACCACTCCAGATGAAGCGGTTGCCGCAGGGCGTGAGATCAGATTCCCTGTCATTGTTCGTGCTGCATACGCGCTGGGTGGTCTGAGATCTGGCTTCGCACAGGATGAAGTCCAGCTTCGCGCTCTTTGTAGCAAGGCATTCGCGACTAGCCCTCAAGTGCTCGTAGAAAAGAGCATGAAAGGTTGGAAAGAGATCGAATACGAGGTTGTCCGCGATTCCCGCGACAATTGTATAACTGTCTGTAATATGGAGGTAAGTGTCGATTTCGCTGAACGGCGTACGCATGATCTCATGGTGCCCTGCTAGAATGTTGATCCACTTGGTATCCACAATGGAGACTCCATTGTGGTCGCTCCCTCCCAAACGCTATCCGACTTCGATTACAACATGCTCCGAACAACTGCGATCAATGTCATTCGCCATCTTGGTGTTGTTGGCGAGTGTAACATTCAGTACGCTCTGAATCCGATTAGAAGGAGTACTGCATTATTGAGGTATGTTTCATCATCTTAATTGATATTCATTGCACTGACATTTAAATAGGTCAACGCGCGTCTCTCGCATTCGTCAGCACTGGCTTCGAAAGCTACAGGTTATCCCCTTGCGTTTATTGCTGCTAAGCTCGGTCTGGGTGTCCCGTTAAACGAAATCAAGAACTCCGTGACGAAAGTAACCAGCGCTTGCTTCGAGCCAAGCTTAGACTACGTTGTCGTGAAGATACCACGTTAGGACCTCAATAAGTTCAACCGGGTCAGCCGGCTTCTTAGCAGCAGCATGAAGAGCGTCGGTGAGGTCATGAGAATGGGCAGAACTTTCGAAGAGACCATCCAAAAGGCGATACAGGCGATTGACGATCAGTTCCTTGGATTTGCGAAGGTATGTAAGAGCAGTCTTGGTCAATTCAGTAAGATTAATTTTCTTGTTGCATAATTGCATAAGAAC
This sequence comes from Suillus clintonianus, assembly GCF_016758775.1. Lineage (NCBI taxonomy): Eukaryota > Fungi > Basidiomycota > Agaricomycetes > Boletales > Suillaceae > Suillus > Suillus clintonianus. The sequence continues at coordinate 5,741 of NW_024539489.1, read as the reverse complement.
AACTTTGTGGAGGACATCGACGAGGAACTGGTCAATCCCACTGACAAGCGGATATTCGCCATCGCAAATGTATTCCATCGGGGCGATAGCGTCGACAAGATCTGGCAGATGACTAACATCGACAAGTGGTACCTAACGAAACTTCAACACATTCATCGCATGGAGAAGCGCTTGTCGTGCGTAGACTCTGCTTGATCTTCGAGGTTTTCTAACGAATGCGCTACAACCGCAGAGATCAATCTATCTCTTCTGTCAGCAACAGAATTATCCTCCAAGCGAAGCAGCTTGGCTTCTCCGATCGCTTGGTAGCCAGTTGTTTGGGTTCAACGGAGTTAGCTGTCCGAAGGCTTCGTCAAGAAATTGGTATTGATTGGAGAGGGGCAGTGGGTCCCATATTGTCGAGCGCGAGAGAGGAGATTGTGGCGCGACTTTGAGCTTGGTCCGGGGTCACGACCAGTAGTGAAGCAAAGGCGGATAGGGCATGTTGGAGCTACGAGGGGGTCGTTGCCGTCATCGTCCTCGAGGGTTAGAAGGACGGCGAAGAATCAGACACTCAGTCATGTAGGACAGACATCTCGATGATGATGATCACATGATTTAAGCAAAATTCACGATTGATTGGCGCGTCTAAGATGGCTAGGTCAAGTTATACTTATGGACTCGAGTGATTAACTCAAACCCAGCGAGCATCATATGCCTCAAAGCAAGTCGGAGCGCCCCCAGAAACACGCAAAACCTGAGCAAACGTCGCGGAAGGCGTATAAATTTTTGAATGCAATCGATGTCAGACGTGCTCGGCCCGGGAGTCCAGAATCAAGACCAGAATCCCCAAATGGAAGGTGCGCATACTTACGATCATCAGATTCATCATTACGAAGAATTTGTTCGCTCAGTCCCGCAGCCCTATCTGCATTGCGCTCAACTCTGTCTGTCAAGTCAGAGGAAATTATTGCTCCTCAAGATGAGAGAATCGCGCTTGAGTGGATGGAGAGTTCGCCAGGTGCTCATGACACCTTTGAGATATGGGAGGGTACGAATCAAGTGCGTGTATCCTTATTTCTTTCTCTCAGTGTCCTGATGTTGTGATGTGCTAGTCGTCCAGTCTATCGCTCCTTGTGTCTCTGTTATTCTCGGATTTTACTCTACTGTCCTCTCATTTCCCATAATACCACTCACACGGCATTCTGATTATCAAAACGTTGTTATCGCCAAAATAGATGCGTAAAATCACATCTTTCGCATTTGGCTCCAATGAGCTTCAAGTCATTCTCGTTTCATTGAAACTGTTCAATACTATCTCTCACTTTGGAGGTGGGAGGGAGCGGAAGGCACTTTGTGAAGCGTTTCCATGGGACATGAAGGTGCGTTCGCCTCCTTACGATGGCTCATCATCGTTCACGATACTTCAGACTTTCGTAAAATTATCGCATGAGGAGGAAAGGGAAAGGAGACGCAGAGGACGTTTGCAAGACCTGGTATGTCTCTGAGATATCTGCTGCCTTGAACTGTCTGAATTTCGTCAACCAGATATCCACACTTAATACGTCTTTTTTATTCTCTCCTTCATTAACTCTAAAACTTCCTCGCTGGTGAAATCGACTTTCCTCGAGCAACAGAGATACTATATATTGCTGTCTATCTTCAAAGCGCTTTCTCAAGATTCGTATCTGGTCGTCCGCAAGGTCCTCGAAATGTGCTGGGTTGGGCTGTGGTCTGATCCAAAAGTGAAACGGACCGTAAGGATTGGACTGTTCACTGCAGTCACAATTGAACATGTGAGTGATATTTGACCTAGATGGCAAGTAATTGACGTTCAGAATAGCTTTTGAAATTGTACGAACGCGCCGGTGCTGAAAACGCGGATGGTGACCACATCGTGTCTAAGGAGGAAAACTACCAGCAGATCGTAAACTTTTTCAAGGTAGTGATACTTTTGGGAGTCGGAAACGAGGGATGAGCTGATGCATGCGGTGATCAGGGCAAGGACGCAGACTCTACATAGAGTCGTCACGGTTGCTTTTCATTACAGCCCTGTCACGGTAAGTTATGTTATGGTGCCATTTTCAGACGAGACTCACCATATCCTCATTAGGCATTACTCTATATATCTCAATACCATAGGCGAGCATGTATAAAAAGTTCAGGTGAGGGTTTCTTACCTTTACCTTCTGTACAATTCCGAGTCTGTCACGGTCTCTTAGTTTTCGCGCTTCACCTCTGCCTTGACATTCCTCACTTTCACCATGTCTGCGCCAGAGCCTGACAATCAGTCACGCGACCTCGTGCTCCCGGACCTCTCTGGGGCAGTCCCTACCTCCGCAGATTCAAGGGCCAAGCGCCGTATTGCTGCGTTGGAAGAAGAACTGCAGACGATGAGGCAGGACAGAGGAACGAAGCAAAGGTTCGTCACGTACCATCTTTGTGTATACTCTTCCTCATTGATCCTCGAAAGAAAGACGACGTACTACGTTGCTCAGGGCAGGGCAGTTCGCCGCATGGTCGTCCTTTACACTAACGTGGAGGATTTGATCGCCGAAAACGATCGCAGGTGCGAGCCAGGCCTGGTGAACGGCGCGGTGCAGGACACTACCCCAGAGTAAGGCATCTTTTTTAATCCGTGACATGGCTAATTACAGTATTCAGGCAAGATCGCCTGCAGCGTGGCTACCTCGCACTCTCGCAGTCTCTGCCGTGGCTGCATCTCAAGCTTGCCGATTTTGAAGTCGATGAATCTGAGGACATGTTAAAAAAGGTTTGCGCTCTTCATCGTTTCGCGCTGCATACTCATCACACTATAGATCAAAAGAGGAGCCGATGCGGCCCGCGGCGACGACACTTCCACTCTGAAGGACCTCGTTGCTGCCTGGGTCAACCAGGATTTTCGTCCGTCCACGCTACTCAGGTCCAACGACAAGCAGTTGCGCGGCTTCGCGCATGACATTTGCGGGAAGTTGCTCTGCCCCGCCGAGTGGGATTGGAGTGACGGCCGGTAAGTATCACCCTTCGTCGAATCACATGACTCTGAAATGTTTGCAGCGTGAAGGCCGGGATTCGCGAAAGAACATCCGACTACATCGTGTCGGAAAATTCGTGGCCGCTGTTCGTATACGAGAATTACGCCATCGATGATAGAAACCTGGAGAAAGGTCTTTTCAGGTCCAAACTTCTGGTTCAGGTCAGTAGATGGGGTTGTACTACATCGCGAATATATATTCAAAGTCTTGGCGTTACCAGGCCTTCAAAGCTATCTTCACATCTCCGTCTTCCGCAAGGGACGCTGATGGAGATGGCGACGGAGCTGACATTCTAGAGAACAATAGGCGCGCTCGACGGTCGTCGAACGATAAAGTCAAAGTCAAAACTTGCGTCGCCGCAATCATCAACACGAGGAAAGTAACCCCTCGTTCAATTGCATATGTTGTCTGTCAGGTGAGCAAAGATGATTTCTCACCCTCGATGCGCGGCTTATAACCTTTGTCTGACAGGTTCGTTTCGCGCTGTCTAGCGTCTCGTCTTGGCGTACCGTCGACGGCGACTTCGATTACGCGGGATTCTGGAATAACATCGTCGACTTCTTCGAGGACGTCCCTGGCCCTGTCGCAAAACATAGGGTAGCCAAGCTTTTGGAGTGGTGGACGAGGTATTGACTGTTTTATTGCTTGCTATGCATCATGTATCTAACATACTGTTCAGAAAGATTTTCGGCAAAAATCATCGCCAGGACCTAACTCCGGAAGTCGTGTCCAAGATGTCCGTCACAGCGCTAGCTGAGCAGAGAAAGGCGCTAGAGGACGCCGCTTATGACTCGGAGTAGCTAGATTTTTGTTTTGTCGTATATACGTGTTTCAATAATTGCTTGAATGTAATCCTTATGTCGCATTCACTCTTAAATACTGAGATTGGCAATCGAAATGATTCATTTCAGAGATGATTGTGAATAGTGACTACTCCTCGGCATGCCATCTAACGTAAATTTTATTGCACCTTCTAATCTACCAAGTAACAGGTACACTTTGTATTGTAAACTGCTGTATTTGTGGGCGCTATAATCAATACTATCTTGTCTGCGGGCGGCATCTGTCGTGGAAAGTTGGCCGAGCCGAATGCCCCTCATGTGGAAGAAGTCGTCCAGTCTCAAAGATGAGAGGCGCACTTGGTATATTAAATTACCCCCGAGCAGATTCCGGACAAAGGTCAATCATTTACTGAATTAAATACTAAACGCACCTCACGATCTCCCCGCAGTTTCGCCAACCCATTCTTCAATCTCCGAGCGGTGAACTGTTCTGCCCCCCCTCGTTTCTTATGTCCATTGTGCCGGTAGGGAGGAGGAGTAATTGTTGTTACCATTATCTGTGATTGCCGAGGCTGATAAGAATATAACAACTTGCTCTGCAAAGGCAATACTAGAACCGCGCACCTTCGTCTTGAATTCTGGCAGGTTTTCTGGCAGAATATTTTTCCGGTCGTGTTTAGAACTGGCACTAATTTCGCGATCTCGGGCTTTGGTTTTCAGATCTGTCCTGTTTTTGAAACAGGCTGGACTTGAATGTATTGTACGAAGTATGTATCGATTTCGGGCTTGTACGAAGTCAGTGTCGATGTCAGGACGGCGCATTACATCTATTGTCAGAATGAAGTGGCCAATCATCTAATATATTCGTCGTGTCTCATTTCTGTTATAGGCTTTGTCGTTGCTCCCGCATAACACGAGGCACTCATATGTTCTAATCAAATATTTTTGTCAGTGAATGTCCTATCGGGTGATATGGTTTTTCATCTGCTAATACCTACCCTTTTGATACAGTGTGAAGATTGTGTTTGTTATGCAGGATAATGGACTTTGGTAGTGCGTAGTAGAGGACTGAGCGGCACTACAATATTTCGTTCAATTCGGCAGTCTGGCAAGATCCTGACCGTTATGGCATTCAGGACATTGAAGAACATAATCCGAACTAGCCGCAGGACTCGATGTGATCCATGTAATGGATAGCTCAGTCAGCCTAGGCAAGCGTCTCCCACATAGGAAATGAGTGTCCAATGTTCATTATTTTACTGACTATCGCGTGACACAAGAACCCTCGCACCTGTGGTAGGTGTCAACTTTTGCGCTCGAACTGATACTGATGGCCCCAGATTTCACTGAGTGGGCGTGGGTGACATCTTGCTTTCACAGGATAATTCAAGTAGAAGGCGGTATGACGAGCACAGGACAACTTGGTTGGCCACCATGTACATACATCGTTACTATGTAAGGTCAAATATGTATGTGTAATACCCACCGCCATATTTATGGCGATTGTTGTGATGGTCATGAATATATAGTCAAATATGATATTTTAATATGTTCATCTGTTTACTGATGTTGCTGGTTGCATGCCTTGCCTGACTTCACTGTCACACATCTCCTCGACCACGTTCTGCAGCAACCTGTGCAAACGGATACCGGGGCTTTAAGGTATGTATGTCATATTTGTGTGGCCTTTTGTCCTTGCAAACTGAGTCTCGTTCATTTCAGAGTACAAACTACTGCTACGAGGCCCCAGCCTATGAAGCCTTGTGTATCTTCCTTGGTCGTGGCCGCGGTTTGGTTTTTTTGGTGTGTTTCTCTTTCTTAACTATGTCAGGCTCACTTCCCTCGCTAAAGTTCGGTCCGCACTATTAGTCGAACCATGTCAGACTGACATCAGGAAAAACCTCCCCTGTGTAATACCTGGAAATTACGCGAAAATTGTGTGAAT
>NW_024539488.1:0-9893 GCF_016758775.1 Suillus clintonianus | reverse complement strand
AGGAGCCGTGCTTTTTGGGGCCAGAAAGGAATGCGAGCACGGAATCGATTATCGAGGCGCTAGATGAGATGTTCATGGACTGCACCCTCGATTTTGATTACGAAAATTAATGTTACATCACAGCAACTGACGCCAGTCGATGGGCGCGATTTGAATTCCTCGTCGGCCTTAATGTGAAGTAGTATGTGTTACATTACTCGATGGCACAATTTTCATTACTCATGACTGTCCATCACGTCTGCCCACCATTCCTGCCCACCGCCTCGCCCACCGCCCCTGCCTACCATGCATTCTTAGCTATTCGCTTGTGACCATCTTTGATTTCCGGCCATTGATAATGCATGGCCAGTCTTTATAATACATGGTTGGTCTTCGTTTGTTGCCAATTCGCTTGCCTGCTACCCTAATCATGGACAGTGTTCCGTCAATGTCTAATGTGTGGCTATACATGCCACAACGGAATTCCGTTCTTCGCCTCATACAACTCACTGTAAGTAAGCTCTATACTACAAATCATCCGCTGAATCTTTCCCTCTAGAACGAAGTGGTTCGTCGCCGTCCATCAGCGCTGCAGCCGTTGTTTCCTTTTAACCTGCGATTTTAGCATCCGTTTGTCACTTTTACGGGGGCAGAATTCGTTCTCATCGGATACTTGGCCGACTACACTCACATCTACCCCATCTATGTGAGTTTGTCTCCTCAAATCAAATAATTCTCTCATCGTATTGATTCGTTCGTAGTGTGACAAAGTATTCGAGAATGATCAGCCTTGGATTCATGTACTTCAACAGGTTGGAACGCTAGTTGTCCCCGGCGGGGGGATATGCACCATATCCACAATTTATTCGCGACAACGGTGAGAGCTTCGCCTCCCCAGACAGTTCGCTTATTCAATTGCGAAATCAGTTGGAGAGCGGTGCCTACGTTCGATCAATCAATTCTACCTGTTGCAGACCAGGTGTCAGAGGCTTAGCGCTTCCTTCGTGGTTGGTGAGTTTTGTTATTTAGTTGTAATCATACATGTCTTCATCGTCACATTGATAGCTTCCAGAGTTGAACGCATCGGTACAATTCCATCATGCTCCGTTTCCATTCGGATATCCACCTCCCGAGCATCTCGTTGTCCCTGATTCGTGTGCTGTGGAGACAGCCTCCTTTAGCGCATCTATGCCATTTTCATCGGGACATCCACCCCTCAAGCACTTCGGTCTCGCTGATCCGGTCCTTCAACATGCTGCTGAAATGCCTGTCATTGGCACGTCTGCGCCATGTTTGGATTACACTGATCTTGCATACAGTGACTTCAACTTCTACGACCACTCCACTGGCTATTCTGCAAGCGCCGTTGACGAGTATCTCATTCCAGAGGACACAAATGAAACACAACTCGAGCTAGCCTTCGGTGAGCAGCAACACACCATGTATCCCAGCCTGGAATGGAGAGACTCCACCAATACCGGCGTGGACAAGAACAACCGCTCACAAATACTTCGTTACATGAGGAGGACGCCCTGGAATCGAATAATCACGCTAACAAGGTGCTTGCTCATAGGCGGGTTGTGGACCGGAGCTTCCGGAAACCCATTTCGGATTTCTGCGACAAGCATGCGACGTCTGATAACGATTTGTTTTCTCACTAGTTTAAACATGACTCACAAGACCTACGAGGACATGGAGTCCCACCCAGGTCGGTGTCTTGCATTTTGGGTGTTTCGTTATGTGTCGCTATCTTACAGTTTGATCAGTGATCGCGAGGATTTCAGAGACCGAAACCGTGTCTGCTGGATGGCCTGTGCTTCGCTTAAGTGTATGTTTTCCCTTGTCCTTGCTTTCGCTTCCTCCTAGGAACTAATTTGAGCAGCTGGTTAAGTCGTTCTCCAGTGCCAAATCGGACCTAGGAAAAATCCTGAAAGGTGCGATGTCAGCGCACCCCGACTTTGCCGGTACCAAGACGATCGAGAAGGCTATCTCCTTCGTTCTGGCTCTTAACTCGGGCCAATCCTCTCAGGTAAGAGACTGCAGACCAACTAGCATAATTTGACCTCAAGCGTTTTTGTTTTCCAGATCCAGCAAGCAATTTCGGACCTCATAAGTCACCAGGTATTTCGAGAAATTCTGTGGGGGTCCCTTTTGTACCCTGTCGACGGGTTATCGGATGGAAATTCCAATGGAAGAATCGGCGACCTTTTTCCAGAAGAGGTTCTGTCAAGGTTCAATTGTTTAGCCCAACACCTGGCTGGAAATTTAATGACTTTCGCAAGTCTTTCTTCCCCTTACCCTTTTGTATCGAACTAACGAAATTTGCATCAATATGTCAGGTTTACCATATTCTACTTCTCATGGTGAAGGATGAATTAAAGAAGAGGAAGATCATGAGCGAAGCCGAGGTCGGAAACGAAGCTGAGGCCGAGGTCGAGGTGAACATCGATATCGACGCCAGCGCTAATATCCTGGAACCAGCGCCGATGAATGCCATTATCATGGCGGCTCTAGACCATATGTACGAGCACCCACACATGTATCCAACGTTCTCGGAGGCCGTGAGGAGTCTCCCCTTCATAACGTAAATTTCATATGTGCACTGTTTTACCTAGCTCATCATGATCTACATTTAGGAGTTCTAATGTTCTTCAGATCGCTGCAAAGTCGCGACTTGCGAAAAGCACTATCTCTGACACTACTGGTGACAGGCGAATGGTCCTGGAAGACGTTCGGCCTATCGTTGTTCAGCCAATCCCCTCTGATCAGTTTGGCGCGCTTCCCAATAGCAACGGCTTTAGTTCCCCGAAGTCTCTGAGAGTCGCGTGGGACTTGCCCATGTCATCATTCTCGCGCAAGTAAATAGGACGTACGGCGCCGCTTTTTTCGTATGCCATCTTGTACTAAATCCATGTATAACAATCTTTGGAGCTGTCCTGTATGCCCAGAAAGCCGTAATCCCATGCATTTTGGCTCGTCTTCTGGAAACAAGTTTAAACGTTTATTGGCCGACTATGAAGCTTGAAGAGCACACATCGCACAGAGCTCGAATTGGCAGCGCAGTCCAAACACTGCATGGTATTGAGATACGATCACAAGAGGTTCAAATCGCATCATGCCATGGGTGAGTGCGCTCCAGCACTTAAACAATATTTATTAGCTAACTACGGTCACTGATCGGCGGAACAGTACGGCCCAAAGTACGGCTGGCTGGTAGTCCCGTCCGGCAAACCTCGGCAAACAGTCAGATACATTCGGAGTTAGAAAATTAACCTGGGCAGAATTGAAGTTCCGCTTATAGACAATTGATCACCCGCCTTAACCCACCCAATACACCGACAACTACCATTTGCATTACTTACGGCAAATAGCCCCTGTCGAACCGTCAACCCCCGCATCGTAACATATCATAACACAGATGTCCCGCACACAAACCACGCGGCCTGTAGAGGATCGTGCCACTGAAAGGCAGGAAAGTTTTGGTAAGTAACGACTGTAATCAGCGACCGTAACTAACGATTTCTATCAGACGCAAGTTGATCTGTGGTTCGATTTCGGTGAGTCTGTCAGGAACTTCTCACCGATGGCTTACCCGAGATATTACAGCGTCCCGTTCAATCGGTCGCCGTCCCGCCCACGCGCCGTTCCGGTCGTGACGTTAATGATAACGTTCATCCATGCTGTGAATAAAGCGAGAGCAATGCTTCGGGTACGTCACGCGAATTTCATTAGCACAACCATGATTCACACACGCCATCTATGTACATAGCTATAATGATTCGGACTCGGGGATGATTGTCACGCCTTAGGCGTTTACGCATATAGCAGGGCCTGACACATCCCATATATCCATCATCCATCATGAGATATCCAGCTTGTAGCATAGATCTTCAAATCCCCCCACATTTCAAGCGCTACAACAATTGTACAGTAATTTAGCACATATCAGATTCCGCGCAAGATCACAATCGGTCTGATTTTTCCATAGGCCTGCATACATACTAGCACAGTACCATAATGATCTTGCTATATGTCACCTACTATATCCTATATCCCTCATGATCACTCCAACTGCCTTCGCTAATTATATCCATGGACCCTGGTTTCAGGGTTGTTCCGAGCGGAGGTATTATGATCAGAATCGTGCGTGGCGTGAAATATAAAATATCAATACCTCACTATCATCGTGTGAATGTTGAACGAACGATGGCCACGACGGTGACGGTACGTACTTTGTTCAACCGCGAGCTCTAAAGCTATTTGTCTAGCGAGACCCCAGCTAAAAGAATTGTTTGATAGATGTCGCAGCTGCTCGATTGCAGTATTCCTATCTGGCCTACACAACTCGGGCGGTACACCGAAATGGCACGGTCACCGTGAGTGTCGTCAATATTACAGGACGAACACGAGTACTCACACAATGACATAGGGATTCTCTACAGCGCAACTATGACATCGACGTGATGCAGATCGAATTGCCTCAGTTGGTAACCTTTGTTACTGACGATGTTGATCTAACCGCGGCATCAACAGGTCCGAGATGCGCGGGGGTTGGACCGAGCTGGTTCACCCGTCAGGAGCCGTATACAACTACAATGCGGGAATGGTGAGTGCGGGCTAGTATTTGAATTTACACGCTCACTTTGTTCTAATAAAGAAAACATTCGCCGAAATGAACTTGAGGACTTGTTCAGAGGAACGGCTCCGGAGGCTTGAGTCCTGGGTCAGAGCGTCAAGAGCCAAGCTAAACGGAAAGGGATATTTGCTAGTCGTGGAGCCGATCGTAGTGCAAGAGAAGGAAGTCTATCCGTACTATTACGTCGTCCCAGAAAATCATATCATTACCTGGGTGGAGCCAGTGAATGGCTACCTTCTTTTCCAGGAATCTATGGCATCGCACTGGAATCATAAAAGTACGTCCCTTTTTTGTCCATTGATTCTTAGACTTGATTGTACAGGACTCGAACTGGAGGCTCAATTTTGGTAAGCGATTGTTATACTGACACGGAACGTTTCTTACTGATTGAGTAGGAAACATGCCGAATATTTTCCTCACGAAATCACAATACCCCTCTCCGAAGTAAGAGCTTTGCGAATTCAGCTGAACTGGTATCGCGTAGGTGAGTTATTTAGCGTTATAGAGCCCGATCGAAAGTACCTCAACAACAAACAGAAGCATTGGCCATTGAACAGTCAACAGCGGCTTCAATATTCTGGACTCTGGACCAGATGAAGGAAATGACCGATGAGCTGATCATTGCTGGCACGTACCTTTATCTTCACCGTTCAACCCACATTAATATTATCAAATTGATGACTGACACAGAGGAACTTGCAGAACCTGATGGGACCATGAAGGGACCAGGTGTTGCAATATGTGGTGCGTGAGCTTTAAGGTAGCTGGCAATCAGAAAACTTATCTTTCGCGAGGCAAAATATTGCATATGCTCCGTACGATCCCGTTTTCTCATACCATACGTCATTGAATCAAGCGATCAAAACAGGTCATCACGAATACCTGAACCATTATGGCCAACCCGAAGCTCGCCTGATACGAATGCACTCACTGGCCGAAAAACGCAGAGACCTCGAAGATTCTCCCTTGATCGCTGGCGCTGCAGCCGCCATGCTTTGGATTCCATTGATGATGCTTAGACGCCTTAAAACGATTTACGTTGATGGTCTCGTGAATGTGGTGGACATAAGGAGTTTTACTGACAATTTCAGTGCCCAGGCTAAAGCTCAAACCACCGTGGTAAGTGCTCTGTCGCGGACCTAAATGAACATGCTTACTATGACTTCGTCTGCTCTGACAGGCAAGTGTCATCATGGCCGTCAACGCCAGCATCCTTGCTGTCCCAGGTTTGGGCACGCAACTTACCACGAAAACGATGTGCTCTATCTCCTTCGTTCTCAGTTTCTACTGTATTATCGGGTGCGCAATAGCACAACACTTTGGTCACAGGTTAAGATCCCTTGACTTTGCGGTTCGAACGATTTCATTTTCCGTAACACGGGCCTGACGTTATCAACTTGACAGGTGTATTATCTACAGGAGAAGATGGCCAGTCTTGCTATCATCGCAAGTATACCGAGTTTTTTGTACCTGACGAGGTAATTAAAACTTGGATCAAAATGTCTCATTACTCACGGGGACCACTGCAGTTTGGGATTTTCCATCCTCGGATTTCTGGCAGGTGTATTTACTGCTGAATTCGGACTATCTTTGTCTGCAAGGATTGGATGCGTGCTGGCGCTCGTTGTTGGAGCGGGCCTCATACTTCCGTTGACGATAGCCAGTTTCGGTCCTGGCCTGATTCGGTGACGAGGAACGACTCCTGTATTGGAGCAACGCATTAATGGCTAACGGACCGCGAACGATGCATATTAGCCTTCTGTACGTCGTAGGGAGATTCTAGCTGTTCCTTCATCATATCTTAGCGTTTCATATTCATTCTAAAAACTTCGTTGCTTCTCAGTGCTTCTCCCGTGTGACAACGAGTCACGATTGGTGATCTCGACTTAGTATCATAGACAGTAAATAAATCGGAGTTTGAAAGACTTGCCAGTGGATGTTGAGTTCGAGTTCTCGACGCAGCGACCATCGACAACACCCTTTCTTCCCGCCATCAATCACAGAAACATCCTTCTTGGTGCTGCACTACGATCAACCCGAACATTGACCTATCAGCGCCCCGGACCCCAATCAATAAAAATATCTTATTGATTCCACCAGTTATGCGTTCTATGTGGGTTCCCTCGCTCGAGAAGAGGTTATCAAAGGTGAGTGATGCTTGAACGAGCGAGCTGACTTATCATCGCGCCACATCTGATTGGGCAGGTCGCTACCCACCCCCATGGATGCTGGGTTCTGCAGCGTTGCATTGACCATGCTTCGGACCACCAGCGCATCCAGCTTGTGAGCGATATCACTTATAACGCGTTGGCGCTCGTTCAAAAAGTGAGCATTTTTTTAAATCTTGATGGACGTTTTCATGCCGACTGGGACTGGTGCATCTTGTGTGGCCGAACACAGTACCAGGAAAATTTCGATTGAAGAGCTACTCAACCGCTCCCGCTTGGAGAAACTACTTCGCGACTCGTATGGCAACTATTGTGTGCAGGTACCATTTTTCTTTTGTGCATTTGTCGCTTGGGCTGGACATTCTTGTAGACCGCGCTAGACTATGCCGATCCTGCGCAGCGTATGCTCCTCCTCAAAAGCATTCGCCCAGTCCTTCCCTTAATCCGCAACACTCCTTACGATCCAAACCGTGTTGCAGCGGGAACAGGCCAACGTCGAGAACTTCAGCTATCATGCCCCTTATGGCATGATGCTCATGGGCAACTCTGGCCATTACGGTGGCAACCCCGGTTATCATGGTCACGGTCACCACAATGCAGGGGCCCGGTACATCCCCCAGGGAATGCACCCTACCAGTGTTGCTGATGTCTATGCCCAGGGAGGCTTGTATGGTATCCAAGCGCAAGGCTCCTACGGCCATTCTCGCCTCGGTCCCCAAATGCACGGTGTTCAGGCGCGTTCGATCGACGGATATGTCTTGCAAGGCACCTCTCCTCATAGCACGAGCCTGACACCCCCTCATACCCAAGCCACTGGCTATACGGGCGTTGCTGGATATGCTAACGTGAGCCCTTTTGGCACGGTCGGTGTTGCCGGGTCATTGAATGATCCTTATCAGAGCTACGCCTATGGCATGTAGAACGGGGTACATTGTATGCCGATTTGGACGTTTCTGCTCTTTCGTTCCTTGCGCACCCGCGCAGTTGCTTTTCAACGGTTTTAATGTATATTTTATGTACTTGTGTTCGACACTCATACCTCGATGGTTTTAATGTATATTCTATGTCCTTGTGTTCAACGCTCGATACCTCACAAGCATGTCGCTCGGCTGCAGATCTCATCTTCCGGGAGATTTTTTTCAATCATGAGCAAGGGCTGACTTCTATCATACCGCGGCGCTTTTTTTTCTTAGGTGAAAAATTCGCTTTTGTAAGTCTTGTTTTCACTGGCCCAGGTTCAAACGTTCAGTACAACGTAAATTTTGCGAGGATATTGTGAGGATATTGCAAAGCATTTGCATAGACACTCCACAACGGTGAGGGATGACGATAATGCATAACTATTATAAGGATACTGTAGCTCTCGTCTGCCGACTGCATCTGATTACAAACAGCCACCACGAAGTCAAGCTCGTACAGCGGGTGACCATCATTTTGCAGAGATGCGGGTCTTCCTTCAAGTGTTTATCTGCTGACTGTCACAGTTGCGAGACCTACGATGCTTCATCAGAATTGAAGTCCTCTTGCAATGTATTGTTGTTTGACGTTATAATGCTGATGTTTTTACAATACTCTGTCTTTGGATATAATCTGCGCATTTTTTATTTGATTTTGGCATAAATATCTATTTAAAGCATCTCCAGCCCGATTCCGTGATGATACTGCTTGCGCTCTCACTACTAACCATGCTAAACAGATCTACGCTCGCACTAGCTGCATCCAATATTGTAATACCACCTACTACAGCTCTCTCGAGTATCCCACTGTCCCTACTAGATCCAGGAACCGAACTCGAACCAACGGATGCAGGGAGCATTCCTGCTCCCTCCGAGTCTACTAGGAAAACCCCAAAGACCGGTAGCAAGGCAAAAATGCGCCCAGGCAACGCGAAAAACGGACGGTGAGTGCGAATGCATCAATCTTTCTTCGCTTATTATTTGCTCATACTATCGTGCAACAGGAACTTATGTGCGCTACGTTGGCTCAAGCAGACCAAGCGCAATGGGACAACAGACATCAGGTAAACGACCCGAAAATGATAAATCATTAGAAGGCTTTATCTGATCTAAAATATGCACAATAATCATCACATTTGTACCCCTCATGAGCAAGCTTTGAATACTTGGACTTAGTTGGATAGAAACCGTCAAATGCACAACCGTGACAGCTTAGTCACAATCACTTGCCAGCTTGTCACCGAAATTGCACATATTGCAACACCCATCAGACGTGGCAATACAATATTAAGTTGTTGAGACCAACCGCCGTCGCCTACTCGAGAACCAGCTGCAATATACTATAATTCTGCCCTACCTTGGTGGTGGCATGTAGCCTTTGACTGCTTTTACTTCCTCCGCAATCTCTGAACTAATGACAGTGTCAGATAATCTTTTATATGGTTGGACTGTGTTGGACCATAACTGCCAATGGTCCAACGGTGCCAAGTGTATTCAACGCAGTATCGAGCTCTGCCGACGAGGTTGCCTTATGCAAGCAGAGCTTGTCATTGTACTCTCGACAAGAACCCCCTCGGTGTCGACCTTAGGTATGCGGTTGCAATTCCTGCTTGCATTGCTCCGACCTACCAAGTGCACAATCTGGGCGACGAATGGCAGTGGATTACCATCTTCCCCAACCTCGACGAGGTCCGATAAGTGTATGCACGATGAGATTTGAATTTTATACACCCCAACATATAAATTAATGACAGTGTGAGTTAAACTATTATATGGTTGGATTGTGTTGGACTATAACGGACGATAGTCCAATGGTGCCGGGTGTATCCAACGCAGTATCGAGCTCTGCCGACGTGGTTGCCTTATGCAGGCAGAGCTTGTCATTGTATTCTCAACAAGAACCCCCTTGGCGTCGACCTTAGGTATGTGGTTGTGATCCCTGATTGAGATACGACAAACGTACACGAAAATAGTTCCTTGTTGCATGTTCCCCATTCTCTCTCTAAATGCTGCAATCTTCCAAAGCCAGACATTTTTGGATGGGGACCTCTTTTATTCCCATGGTGCGGAGACATGGCAGCGTAGTGCTATCCGTCGGATAGCCGCTGAGCTGTGGTCATCATATGCAATGCAATCGAGTCTATTTTTCTCCGC
>NW_024539487.1:0-9989 GCF_016758775.1 Suillus clintonianus | reverse complement strand
ATCTATTCGCATGACACCTGTGACTCCCACGTAAGCACTGTAGTTATAGGTGATAATGCACGTGTGTCGCACCTGTAAGATCAGGCGGAATAATGATCAGGGCCTCCTCCAATATCTCCTGGATAGCTAGGGACTTTATATAGCTGTAGGTACGCAGAGGGTTGTCAGTATTACCGTACTATTAATAGAATCATGTGATCCGGTTACCGTGCCCAACGTCGCATAGTGATGGAACGTTCGAGCTCGTCGTGTCACACGACGAGCTCGAGTATCTCACTTCAAGGTGGTCGGATTAAGAGCGCGTTTTGACAAACAATTCACTAGTAATGATTGGGATACGTATATGAGTCATACAATGTAGACTAAGGCAATGCAATACTACTACTCATGCCCCTCCTCCTCTTCGTCAGAAGACTCTACAAACTCAGCGCTTTTGGGACCTTCCTGCAGCTGGGTAGAGTTCTTCTTTGCTCTCTTCGAAGGCCTGATATTCTCCTTGTTTACCCGTCCTGCGCTGGACCCGTCTTTACGCTTGCGAGGTACGCCAGCATCCGAACGCTTTTTTCGTGGCTTCCGAACGACTTCCCCGGCTGAACGCGTGTCGAGTTCAGACGCGTGAGCTTTGAGCTCTGCCGGTGATAGAACTGTCCAGTAGCACGTACGTGCCTTGAGGGCATCCCGGAGCTTGCGAATGTCGCCGACGGTCCCGATGTTCGAAGGGCTAGTGAACTTGACACCATTGGGCCAGCCCACAAGGCGCACCCCATACGTTTCGATGACGGATGTTTCATAGTTGTGGTAGTTCATCACAATATCTTTTTTGCCGGTCACAGCAACTGTGCATAATGTTAGACGGGGCAGAATTTGTAGAACGTCGATACTCACCTAGGCCCCGGAGGATCATCTTGCGTACTTGCTTTCTTACAGCTTCCAAAGAGTGCGTTCATTGAGATCTACCGGACGATGCATAAGTACACAAACTATGTGAAGAGACGAAGGACTTACTTTGATTCTGGGTGCATGCCCATTGTTCGTATTGCCTAAGAAAGTCAGCCATAGGATGCTCGTACACATCCTCCCAAAAGTCTTCAGAGTTATCCGTGCCGTGCATAGCGCTTTGAATGCTATCGTTAATGTGACGCGGACAACAAATAGTGTGCCATAGACACCAGTCCGAACTCGCAGATCATCCAGCTTCAAAGAAAAAAATGAATTCAGTTGATTGCGTGAAGATTGAAGATTCAGACGTACCTCTTTGACGATCCTATCCGTTGTGGCTACAACATCTCGTGCAGCCGCCAGATTGTTCGCCCGAACACTAATGACCTTTTTTCACGATGCTCCTCGAGAGCTGCGATGTAGCGTTCCTTTTCTTCCCTGGTAAGGGCTTTTGTTTCAGGGTCGGACGCAACCATCTGGCGGAGTTCCGCCAACGAGTACCGAGCGCCTGCGGGTCGGTCTAGTTGATGCAGGATAAGCTTCGTGATACAATTGAGTTGAAATTCATTTGACTCACCTGCGTTCATCTCTTTCGCCTTGGCGTGAACAAGTGCATTGATTAATTGACTCTTGCGCGAGGTTCGATAATGAGTCTGACTGCCGATGATATCGTTGATGTGCTTGGGAGTAACATGATGAGCCCGCGAGAGCGCTTCGATCTTCGTTTTCTGTGCATCTAAGTATTCAGCAACTGCGTCGTGTAAGTGCTTCGTTCTCTCTAGCCTCTGGTCCCGCTTGATCTTTCGAGACGCCTTCTGGGCATCTGTTAGTCGAGGTGGTGGTGTCCGAGGGCGGATAATCGCTCGTGTTGGGTTCCGTGCTGCCCAGGAGGACATGTTTGCCTCACGGAGTGACTCTGGCATCTCTCCACTGGTGTCTGGCGCCTCTGCTTCGGCAGGACTCGGTGAGTCTGGGTCATGCGTTGAAGTAGGCTGAGGTGACGGTGTGCGAGCAGGGAGGGTATTGCGAAGGCAACTGGTGGGGGGGCGGGGAGCTCTGGCACGGTTGGGATATTTGTGGCTGCTATGTCGTTAGTTAGAGCCGCGATTTCGTCATTGGTAAGTGGCATTGTGTACAGGGACGGGTCATCCCAGTTCATCTGACTGATCCCGGGAACCCGTTCACTGCCAGTGCTGCTGATCGGATCGGAATCGTCGCCTGTTGGGTATGGGTAGCTGGGAAGTATACCTCCCCCCCCAGGAAGCAAATCCAGAAAACCTCCGGCTGAGATAAAATCGCCGTTGGCGTTAAAATCATCGGATGTGTAGAGGTAGCTCATACTTAGAGCTGTGAGTGAAAAATGTGTAGACGGGGACGTATCTTCAAACTTTGGCGTCTGATGGATCGTATAGATCACCAAACGAACGATGTAGACGGGGACACGGCTTCAAAGTTTGGCATGCGATGGATCAGATAGATCACGCAAAAACACGACACGCGACGCGTTGCGCACGTCCTATCATTCAACGCCATTTGTTTGAAAAAAAAATATGCATAAATCGGTGTAAGATCTTGAGGTTGACATGAAACCGCTTAGGCACATACTTAGTAGAGGCAGTGCAATGCAGTGCTGATCAGTGCATACCTTCAATATTGCGCAACTCGGGTCTCATGATATGGCATAGCTCGGCTGGAATGCGTCCGTCCAGGAAATGTATTCATCCAGGTAAATGCCACTTTGACGAGTGAGGGGGGGAATGCCAGTATGACGAGTGAGGGAGGTGATATATTCGTCAAGGTAAATGCCGGCGTGATGAGTGAGGTTAATATTATTTTGATGAGTGAGGAGGAGCGGGGTTAGCAGCCAACCAGGAACAAGAGTGTGACGGCAATTCATCACAATGCGCAGGCCTTCAAGAGGTGCAACGGCAATTCGTCACGATGCGCGGGCCTTCGAGACAATAGAATGCCTTGGACTTGCATCTGTATAAAAACCATCAGCCAGGTCAATGTGGCTCAGGAGGTACAAACCCGCTACATACCTTTGACATACTGGGTGTCCATTCCAGCAGAGTCCAAATTCCAACCATAGGTCTGGAGCTTGATTTTGGCTGCAAAGCCGGAATTCCAGTATTCTATTGGCTGTGGTTGCATGTCTAGCGTGCCAAAGGAAGACAATGAAACAGACTCAGACCACGCATCAGTGTTAAGGCTGCAATGCCTAAACTTGGACCAACAACTCATTAGTAAGCACATATTGCTTCCGCTGACAAGCGCTTAACAATTTACCGTGCATATATCATCGATCATCTCGATCATTGCCAGCTGTCGATGTCAAAAAATATTATGTGGATTACTCTTAGTAGTAGTTGTCGATGTCTTATGGCACCGTGCCCCTCGTTCCTTTCCCCCCCAAATCATGGTAAGCACAATTCTTCACATTTCAATCTGCACGTCTAACTTGTGCATTCACAGAGACGTTCGACTCAGGGGCCATCACGCGGCCTATCATCCAGGCAGCGCACAGCTACGCAACGTTGGCTCTCGAAGCCAGGGTAGGTCGATTTTTTGAGTCACTGAAATTTTGCTTACCACCCCTGCACAGAGTTCGAGAAGCTCAAAACGCCAAGGCTCGTGCTCGAGTAGCGTTGTGAGTCCATCCCCCACACAACTCTACCTGTTCGTGCTCACATGATTTCTTTTAGCAATAGGGCAAGGTAAGGTCTCGTATATTGCCATGGGCGTCATTTACTTAATTACTCTACAGGAAGAAAAAAAAAATGATCGAAGATCAAACAGTGGCACCCATCACATCATCAGTCGACAACTACGAAGACCTATCCTGGGACGCCAACGACGATTCCACCATCACATCATCAGTCGACAACTGCGAAGACCTGTCCTGGGACACCAACGACGATTCAGTGCTCACGATGGATAACGACTTACCTTGCCCCTGCGACTCTCAAACGCTAAATTCGACAGAGAGAATCGTCCAGAGGTGGCGAAAGGAGTGGTTGGTATGGTTGGTAGCAGAAGATACATGGAGAGAAGTATACGAGGAAGCACTCGCACACGCTCGGGTGGAGGGGGAAAGTGAGACTGACATTTTCTTGGACCAATGTGCGCTGCATGTTTTGGAGGGGAGGAAGATCCTGGAAGCCATAAGGGAGATTGTACACACCAGTTGCCCTTATTGCAGGGAGCGTCTTAAGTATGACAGCATTCTACTATACGACTTACTGGTTTCCGTGATTTCAGAGGTAAAGTTCATGGAGGTGAAACTAGATAATGAACATTATAAATAGTAGATTATCGTAGTCAATCAAGAGGGAATCCGTCTTTGCAAAGAGCTTTCTGAGATGATCCAGCAGTGAACATAGCGAACGATAGCGAACGGATAGCGAACGGATAGCGAACAATAGCGAACAGATAGCGAACAGATAGCGAACATGAGTGTACGGATGCTCGGGCTCGCGAATGCAACACTGTTGAAAAATATTGAACATGGTGAGGTGTTTATTAGGAATAGGTAGACATGCATACTTGAGCCGAAGCTGTAAAATGTTGTGGTGATTCCATGCAGAATGTTATGAATATGACAGGGTTGTATGTAGCGGTTGATGCATGATGCAATTGTGCTAGTGACACACTGACCAACATATGATGATTTTCTGTGCACGCTGGATTTCTACACTATCAATGAATATTCCAACAAATGTATGGCTCTGGTATAACGAGTAAGGCGCGTTTCGCGTGTTCATTTTGTCATTCTAATACATATACAGCGCACATCACAGCGCACAACGTAAACGATATAGTATTAAAGCTGGCTCATTGTCTCCGTCAAGTCTTCGACCTGCAACCATAGTGAGTCTTCACTCGCAGATGAGCCCATAGACAATGTAGGTGAAGGAGGGTTGGGCGAGGACTCTGGAGGGGATGGCCAGAAAGGGCCACCTGCCAGTGGAACCGCCCGGACCCTGCCTTCATCATAGCTGGCTGTATATGCTGCTAATGCCCGCTGAAACGATGTGTATCGTTTTTGAATATTACCGCTGATAAAATTTGTTCGTTCGGCAACATCAGCCCTAACAACATTGTCAAGAATTAGCCAACACAAGCCAACAGGTACCCATAGTACACGTCACACTTACCAGCGGTAAAACACACCAACTTCCTGCCCAACCGTTATCACCCAGAATCCTTCGGGTGTCTGATCGGCTCGTGGAGGACGGATGGCACTAGGAATCGGAATGGAGGCCGTGACTTGGCGGGGTGTCTGCACAACCATCGATGAAGCTTGAGGATGAGGGTGGGATGGTGTAGCAGTAGAGCGAGCTGAAGTGGAAGGGGGAATGGGTGCTTTGTTCTTCGGAACGGAACGAGTGCTGGTGGACGTGGACGGCGTGAACGATGATCTCGACAGGCTGATGGACTCTTCCGTGGTCTTGCGGCTCCAAGTCACGGTATCGAATGATGAATCTATATCGAGTGTCAGTGTATTAATTTCTGGATTGTTGAAAGACGCACCTGACAGTGTCATACCTTGCAGCAAATTGTGCAGGTCTTGAATATGGCCACCCTGGGTAGGGCGGCCACTGGATGGTGTTGACATAGGAGCGATCTCACGAACGGCTTGGTCAGAGTGCTAGACAGTCTATAATCAGTCACGTGAGAAATAGATCGGACTGTGACAGTAGTACAAACTTTAGATAGGTCTGAATGGCGCGAAAAAATGCAGCACGTCAGCGAGTCCGCACAAATATCTCTCTGCGATCGGTTCGGCACATCAGGGCACCGAGGGACAACAACAGATTGCCAGCCAACTCCATTTCCAAAGTACTCAAGCACAGGCAGTTGGTCCAGCAAGCAGCAAGTTCCAATGAGCGGCGGCAAGCACGTCTACAAGGTATGCTATGTTAATTCAATACTTGGAAGGGGAAAAAAAACCTTTTGTATAGCTATGAGTTTGGATGAGCGTCGGGCACTCGAAGCGCTGAAAGAGGACAATAATAGCACCATCGATGGCTGGCAGGATGACTACGATGACTTCAGCTTTGGTAACATCTGCGATGGAACAGAGCCGCTCGCCATCAGCCATGCTGGTGGCGAGTTCACTGACCTTGCAAGAGAGGTTCTAGGAGACTTTTGGAAAACGTGAGTGAATTTTGTCATGACCTTCACATTTGACTTACCTTTGCGAGCAGCAACAATCGTGTTTGATGGGTGGATAACCGCACCCGTCGTGATCGTGTCCTCCGTAGGAACAAGGCGTTTGCTGAGCAGCTGCCAGTGATAACGGACGCGTACCTTGCGTGGAGCCTGGCAAAATGTAAGGAAGGGTTTTGGAGAGGGAGAACCTAGGGCTGGATGGCTTTGACTATGGTCAGTGGCCGATGAGCGTGATAGACGTGTTCTGTGAGTAAGTCGGTCTGTTGTCGTTTGCTTACGATTTGATGACGGCATATTGTTTAGACACTGAGAAAGTCATTCTTCGAATCTTGCCAGCAGACGCCACTATCAGCAGTGCGCTCGTTCGTCAAGGCGTGATGCCTTGTTCACCAATATCACCGACTGTCGGGATCACCACCGAAGCTCTGGACTTATACCGTGTAGCACATCTTAGGAGCCCTCAATTGTCTATCCAGGCTTTCGTCAAGACTATGTGCGACTTACATGGTGTATGTCTTCTGATTTCTTTGGTTCTTATCGTGCTGATTCACGCGCAGGTTAGTTTCCACAGACATCTATCTCGACAATTCTCGATTGCGTTCGATTTATATCTTCAAGTTCGACGCTCCGTGGCAGCCATGGTAGCCGAATCGTTACGACACAACACGCCTGATTGGCACGTGAAACACGCCTGTCCCGCATGTACATATAAACTGACGGATGAACCCGAGTTGACATTTAGCTTACTCTACGCTATGGACGGTAACGACTCTTTAAAAAGAGTCCTTCGAAGATCCTTGGATACTGACGAGTCCCTCGGTACATCTTCAGAACTTCCAACAGGGCAGCAACTGGCAAGTGACCGCTACCTATCCCGCACTTTTGTAGATCAGTTCGCGCGGGACTCCACTACTGCAGGTGATGAGGTGAGTGCTTTCCATCCGGGTTGGTGATGGCTAATACCCTAACCTATAGGACGCACATCTCGAGAACTTGTGCGAAGCACGCTGGAAGAACATGGACGATACGAAGACCAAGAAAGCATGGGGCATTTACGATGAAACGGGCATTTTTGTGGCCGTGTGCCGCCACGGATTCTCTCTCCTTGTTGCAGATATGGTACAGAGCGGGGAGCTGTACGTTACATTTTTTTAATGCGTTGTTCACGAGCTAATGATTATCTATCAGCGCAAAGTATCCTCTAGCCATTGTCTCAAAGTTGCTGGACGTATTTGGAAGCAATCTGGGCGGTGGATATGACATTGGATGTCAATTCAAGACCACGCTTGACAACAGTTCCCTCGGACCCCTCGCACGGTCTATGCATCACACTTGTCTTGTCGGCGCCTTCCACGGACATGCGCACCGGCGATTGTGCCAACTGTACTCGCTTACCACTTACATCAAAGGTTTAGGACTCGAAGATCTCGAGACTTGCGAACAGACGTTTTCAAAATCCAATTCCTTAGCGTCGGCACTACGGTACGCAAGCGTCTTCCATAGACAACAGGCCATCGACACCTACTTCGAGCACAATGATGATTTTGAAGTCTACGCTAATCTTTGTAAGCCGTCTCGTCGTGTCGTCAAACTTGACTGTGTGCTGACGTAATATTTGTGTTTGCTAGCCGACTTTTTATACAACAATTACAAGCAGGCGCTTGATATCTTGAGCGACGGAGACGCGACCCTACCAAACCTTATGCGAGATCTCAAAGTTACGGACGTAGCAGTTTTCGAGGGCTGGCTGGCGGAAGAAAAGGTATATCTTCAAAGTCTGACGCGAGAACCCGAGGTCGAAACTCTGCAGATGGAATATTGGCAGAAGTTAGTTAATCTTACTGCGAGCGAGTGAGTTTCGATGTCAAGCTATGGCCCTTGTACCCGCTGACACAATTTACATAGGGAAATTCTACGCGCTTCAATGACATCATTCCAGGGCTCATCGCACCTCGAGGCTGTGCCATACGATGCGCACGTCAAGAATACTCGCAACGCTGAGACTGCCCAACGGCATGCTTTGGAGGACCATGAGAGATATTTGAAGCTCGTCCAGGCACTGGAGTGCAAGCTCGAGGTCGAGAAACGCTGGACTCCGCACGATGGAGAGTGGCAGAGGGTTGGGAGGCTCGTGGCCAATCGGAAATACCAGCGTGCCCTGGACCGTCTCGAAGGATTAATTGTGGCACGCATATTTGAGCTAACGAGGATGAACCGTGCGGGCACAGGTGAGTAAAAGGTAGTATATTGCTTGCTGATTCTAACATTGAACAAGGCTACAAACTGCGAAAGCATATCGCTAAGGCGTTACAAATGTGTTCCGTCGCCATCAGAACTGCCCTCACCACATACAACACTATTGCTGGGTCAATGCACCCTCCCCGCCGGACGCTTAAGTGGGATGAGGTCGTAGAGTATGCGTTCCTCGCAGACTTCGACTTACTACGTGATACGTGCACGGACATATCTCGACACCCGTGGTCATCGACCGCTGCTTGTAGCGTGATGGACCTCTACTTCAAAACGTGTCGTGCTTGTGAAGAGATCGAGCGTCTCGATATTGAGGTACGACGCCTCATTACCTATATACGCGATGAAGAGAGGTATCTACGGGAATGCGAGAATCAGTTACAAGCCACCAGCCCAGCCCTTGCACATCAAATCGCCATCCACCGAAACACTCGAGGTCGCTTCAACTCACGACATCTCAAACGACTCTACGACATTTCGAAGCTTCCAGGTTTCAGAGGGACGCTAACCCCTGGTGTCAGTGCGAACACAAGTCCCGGCGAGAGCGCGAGTATAGCTAATGCACAGATCCCCACCCGCATGATTGTTCAACCCCCGCCTGTTCATCACACCGCATCGTCCTTAGCCGTAGACACCCAGGATGACCTGGATGATGAGGAGGAAGAGGACGAGGTAGTGGAGCAAGTATCTAGGAGTTTACAGGACGTCCTCCTTGTTGCGGATGACTTTTCACGCCTTGGAATTCATGGTGATGCTGAGGAGTAGTATTACTAGTTATATATACACATCCTATGGACTTGCATGTATTCCCTACGTTTCGCAATCATTACTGGTGCACTATTTGTCAAAACGCGCTCTTAATCCGACCACCTTGAAGTGAGATACTCGAGCTCGTCGTGTGACACGACGAGCTCGAACGTTCCCATCACTATGCGACGTTGGGCACGGTAACCGGATCACATGATTCTATTAATAGTATGGTAATACTGACAACCCTCTGCGTACCTACAGCTATATAAAGTCCCTAGCTATCCAGGAGATATTGGAGGAGGCCCTGATTCATTATATCCGCCTAGTGATGTTCCGGCCCGGCTTGGCCCAAAAGCCACGGCTTTGGCCTGGCTTCAGACGGCTCTGGCCTGCAAATGATCCAAGCCGGGCCAAAGCCGCAAATGACGGCTGGCTTTGGCCTGGCTCTGGCCTGAGCCGCGGCTCGAGTAGGGAATTTGCGATTCTGACAAGACTCACCTGCCAGTGCGCGCCTCAGAATGCAAATCGCGACGATTCACGCTTCGGGCGCAAAATGCTGACGGACGGATTCAGATGGGCTCGCGTTTCCTCGTGTGTTTCTTTCGCTGCGTGAGAGAGGAGCTGTCCAGAGTACGATCCACGAGGTCGATGAGCATATCATATTTTGTGAAAATGACAATGACGGGAACTTTGGACCAGGGTTAGCGGTCACCTGCGTGGAGCGATAACAAATGGACTATTTCCGATTTTTCCATCGCGCTTCAATGTAAGGAATGCCTCCGTGCCAGTCTCCAATAAATGCCCGCCTGCACGGGGTATTTCAAAGCAAAGCCTTCCGTATATTTCGTCAGCTTGGGATGAGGAGTCGTGAGGAT
>NW_024539486.1:0-10551 GCF_016758775.1 Suillus clintonianus | reverse complement strand
GTAATCCCGTTATTCCCATTCCAACTAATCATCACACACTAGCAGCCCACGCACATCACAAGTCGCGTGCTTCACACATGTGCGGATCAACCTAACCTAACCCTACCGACCTCATGCAAATTGTGCGGTCCTCTCAGGGAGCCGCATAATCATAACCCCTGTGCACGATCTGCACAGTGGTGTTTTAGTATGTACATATGTATATCACTTATCGTCCAATTGTATGAGGGCGTGACTCAGTTACAATTACCACTGCATGGCAAGGGTGTGTGAGAATCGTAACGGTCCCCTGAGGGAGCCGTTCCATACAGGGGAGTGCACATTTTGTATCTAGCCATCACATATGTAATTTGAGAGGGGGTGGAGAAACTGTGTATGAAGGACGTGTAGGTGCGGTCCCCTGAGGGAGCCGTCCAGTAAACAGGTGTGAACACTGCCCTTTCAGCCATCACATCTTCACTCTGAGTGAGGGTGCAGACACTGTATATGAGGGACGTGCAGGTGCGGTCCCCTGAGGGAGCCGCTACTCGTCCTTGCCTGCCTCGTGTGTTAGTATACGCCCAACCCTAATTCATCCAAAAAGGGAAATGGTCGCCCACCTGCCGCAAATTTAAACCCTAGATTAGGGTTAGGGTCTCAAGCACTGAGCCGTCCACCTGCGCAACCTACAATCATCTATCAACCCTAACGTGAAGAGCGGCGGAAGGACGGATGCGATGGGACAGCTCGTTATAGAACTGGCATGCGCTTGGAATGACGACTGGGGGAACGCCCTGGGTGCCATCGAGAGACTCGCCGAAGACGTCGTACTCGTCTGGCAAAGGTTGGTCGTCGTCCAAGTCGACTACACGAGGTCTACGGGATGTGGCACGACGGATGTCTGAGATGAAAGGGGCGAAGTGGGGAAGGACAGCGTCGCATTGGATGTGACCCATGGTGCGAAGGAAAGCCTGGGGGTAGACGGAGACGGAAGGGGTGGAGGTGTGTTCTCCTGCGTAAGCGTCTTCGTCGGTGGCAGCGTCAGGATGGTCTGGAATGTAAGAGGAGAACAACTCGGAGATTGTCTCCAAGTTGACGAGGAGACCGCAAGGTCTGGTGTTGCGACGACTCTTACCATGGAGGCGAGGGATGCGACGTCCATTCTCCTCGTAGACGTTATTTTCGCGGGTGGTGTGTGGATCGCGATGAGGGAGAAGGTCGAGGTCTACCTCTTCGCGGACGTCTGGGTCTGGGGAGTCGTAGACGACGCCATGCTGGAGGATGATGTCTTCATTTGGGACCTCTTCCCAGCGTTTGACCCTCAAGCATCTGATCGATGAATGAATAAATCAATAAATGAAATGAAATGAAATGAAAGATGAGCGAAGAGGACGTACGAGACGTCTGTGGCGATAGCGACGGAGATGTACCTTATGTTGGAGTACGATCTCTCGGCGTGCCAATTCTTTGCTTCGAGGACTTGTGCTTGGTCTGTTGCGGTTGCGATGGGCTGGTTCTGGCCGTAACGGCAGGTGATGGCTACTGGGGTGCGACTGAGAAGCCAGCCATCCTTTTTCCAAGAGCGGGGTGCATCTGCGACCCACTGTTCCCAGTCTGATGCGATTATGTTGTTGAGCTCCTGCAAATCTGTGAGACGCAAGTCCCAAGTTGCCTGCGAGCTAGATAAAATAGATAAAATAAATATTGATCAGCTGCGTTCCATACATGCTTGACTGAAATGAAATGAGAGGATGACCCGCCGTCGCTACACCCTCACAGAGCGGACCAAATAAGGAAATGGACGAGATATGCATATAAAAGACGAAGTTGCACGTATGTATCACCATGTATGAATGTCTGAGATGGCAGGGAGACCCGCCGTGGCTATAGGCCACTAGTGCGGACCAAATGGGATGTACGACATGATATATTAACATATGAAATGGACAAGAGAGCCGCCGTGGCAATAGGCTACTAGTGCGGACCAAATAGGATGCGGAAGACTCACTATATGTTGGAGACATCCTTGATTCTCCAGGCGCTTAGGTCGTCATCGGTGCCGTAATGGTGCATGACGTAGATGGGGAGATTGGGGATTCTGGACAATGCGTAAGCCATGAACATGACGGCCATGCGGAAGTGAGAGGAGGAGAGTCTGGTGTCGCCGTGTTGTCTTTCGCTGAGGAGGGGGACGTTGTTGGCGATGTCGAGGTCATCGAGGTTCTCTTGGGGGCAAAAAGCCAACCAGAATTGGCATGCAGGGCCGGTGCCGATGGCCATCATGCACCCGGTAGGATCGAAGCCCAACTTGCCGAACTTGGGGCAAAAGAGACGGGAGGGGAGACAGAGGTTGAGGGCGATGGAAAAGGTGTGGTCGACGAGCTTGTTCGGAAGCAAGGCGTGCAAACCAATGGATCCCCCTACGATGAGGCAAAAGTCGAGGAAATGATTGGAGGCGTCCCACAAGAGCATCTGGTCTTCGTTGTCGTAGCACAAGTCGTTGTCGAAGCGAAGAAGGGAGCGACGATGCAATAAATTTATTGCGGCGGCTTTGTCTCCCTTTTTGAAGGTCCTGGCGAGGGCGGAGAGATTGATGGGCTGTACCTTTGTCTGCTCCCAGGTACGACCGGTGGAACGTGCGCCATCCTGGGTCATGAAGAGAGACTCGAAGATCTGGCTCTGAGGCAAGGCATCTTCTGCCTCGACCGAGGCAGGAACATCGGCAAGATCGAAAGGACGAGGCTCGTCTTGATCGCCATCTCGAGCAGCAGCGGCACCTTGAAAGGTGAAGGTGGCGAGATCGTCGTCATCGCTGTCGAAGCTGGAACAAGAGGTGGGCGAGCAAGGGTCGTCAGTAGTCAGTAAAATAAATACACGCGTGGAGACTCACAGACGGTCTTCCGGGTCAGACATTGTATGGATGGAATGAAAAGTGCGAGTTTGCAAATGGAGGAAAGCTGGAGAGAGATTGGAAAGACTCGGAGAAGGCTAGAGGAAAGAGGCGAGAAAGACGCACCAGGACGCAAAGAGTAGAGAAGAAAAAAAGAACGGGTCAGCTGGGATGTCCATTAGTTATATTGGAGGGGTGCCGGCAATGGAAACTAGTTTAAATTTTGGTGCATGCAACAGACGATCGATCGATCAAGGTACCTGAAATGTTGGATATTGGAAATGAGAAACGAAAACGGAGCGAACAGACAAATGAATGAATGAATGAATGAATGAATGAATGAATGAATGGACGTACAAAGGCAAGCAGCAAAGCGATGGCTATCGATGAAGGTCGAGGGCGGTATATGAGGGAGGGAGGATGATGGGATGGGGATGGGCACAGGGGGACGAGTTTGTGCTTAGGGATGGAAGCGAGGGAGGATTAAATAAAAGAGGGCCGTAAAGACTTAGCATTTAGCGCCGAGGATGGTTATGGGTCAGAAGCTTGCTGCAAAGGGCTTAGCACGACAGGGGACCGGCACGAGAAAGACCGAAAAGAGTGGACTTGGCAGGGATATGATAATGGAACGTAGCACTTACAGGAGTCGGACGACGGATATGGATTGAGACCGACGATCAATGATGACGAGGGAATGGGCGATAGATCAGGAATGAAACACAGGTATGGAGAGAGAAGAGAGAGACTGACAGATGGGAGAAGACTGTATGAGTCGAGTGTTTGCGAAGCTCGATATCGTAGACGATACACGAACGCACATAGGTGAAAGAACGAGAGACAAACGACTTGAAACGAAAGACCAACGACTCAAGATAAGTCATGCGCTAGGAAGGGAGACGTACTGAACGAGACAGACGAGTAAATACTGGTGAAGACGGGATCTGGATCTGGATGCAGCGTTGATTCGAAGATATTAATTCGAAGCGAATGCAAAGAGGTCGAAAGAGGCAGAGATGCCGTAGCAAACTCGAAGGGCCTAGAGGAAAGAAAGAAAAATCAAAGGTAGAGCGAACGAATTCTGGTCTGAACTGCAAAGGGCACGCACCACGAGAGAATGCGTGCTAGTCACAGGATGTTAGCGAGGGATACAAGGAAAGCTACGAACGACACATGCGCAGGCAGGCGTGAACGCACCTAGTAAGAATACAAATGATCGAGGAGAACAACGCACAAATGCATGGACTGATCGTTCATGCTTGCAAATGAAAAGGCGGACGACGCTCAAACGCACGAGGACAATATTAATGAGACACAACACAGCACACGATTGACATTCATAGTTCGTAGTACAAATCAAGCCAAGCGACAACAGACGGATCAAAAACGAGACCAAGCGACGAGAGACAAGGATATACGGACGGATGGAGACGCAAACGACGGGGCATAAGGCATGAATGAAAGCAAACCAACGACCTGCGAGTACTGAGCACGAACGGACGCGTAAGGACACTTGAGAGACGAAGAAGAGGACAAAGTACGTGAACGAGAACAGCAAGTAAGAGCATAGACGAAAGCGATGGTAAGGGAGGGGAAAGAACAATGTACTTGAAGGCAGAAAGACACGCAAGATCAAACGCCAGGAATGAAGGTGCCCTCTGAATCGTCCCTGTGAACGATCTTTGCCTTCTTCTTGTTCTTCCTGCCCCGACCAGTGGTGGAGGACGTGGAGGAATTGACTTGGCAAGTGGTTGAGCACAATGAAATAGAAACGAAACGAGAGGTCGACGCACCGGTGGCAGCACGGTCACGTTTGGATGAAGAAGCGACTGGAGTGACGCGTTCTTCTATGGGGGTTAGGTTATGATGTGCAACGATGCAAACGAGGGATCCACGAGCACGACTTACCGTCATCGGATGGAGGGGACGAGACAGGAGGGGACGAGAGGGGAGACGTTGGCTGGGTGGGCTCTAACGCTATGAAAAGAGACGGCAAGATGAGAAATGAGCCGCGGTGGCAGGTAGGCTGATTGGCGGACGTACCATGACCTGGACGTTCGTCGACGTCCGATATGACGTCTTGATTCTCGGCGTCCTTCTGACCATCGTTCTTCAAGTTCTCAGCGTTAGGATCATACCAACTCACGTCAGTGGTAGAGAAGCCTTCGATGGGAGAAGAAGCACGTTGTGCAACATTTTCT
Organism: Suillus clintonianus; assembly: GCF_016758775.1. NCBI lineage: Eukaryota > Fungi > Basidiomycota > Agaricomycetes > Boletales > Suillaceae > Suillus > Suillus clintonianus. The sequence goes on along the minus strand of NW_024539486.1, from coordinate 5,484 downwards.
GACCCGGCGTGTTCATCGACGTCCATGGCGGGAGGTGATGGCTGACGCTGTTTCTTTGCGACAGGGCGAGCTTTACGTTTTGCTGGCTGGGAAGCAGCTAGCTGGTTGAGGCGTGGTCGCCGGGGAAACAGACATAGCTTCGCCAAGTGCAGACTTGGAGCGTGTTTTGGCAGAGGGTTGCGTCGTGGCAGGCGCAGGGACAGGCGTGTCCTGCTGCTCGCCTGCACGAGCCTTTCCTTTCTTCTGCTTTGTCTTCGCAGCCGGTCGCTCTACCTCTGTCTCTGGGACAGGCGTGTCCTCCTCCTCCTCTACAACACGAGCCTTACCTTTCTTGGTCTTCTTCTTCGGCGTCGGAGGACGTTCTTCCTTCGGACTCCTGCTCACCTCCCTCCTTATCTGTCGTCGGCACCGCACCATATCCCTTAACGATATAAATGTATATAAGTATGTAGCGGTGGATGAATATAAATGAATTGAATGAATCACGTACCGTTGTCAGATCGTCGAAGTAACCATCAGAGAGGGGGATGTGTAGGTCGAAGTTGACCTGGTCCAAATCGACGAGCATATTTGGGTCCTTGTTCAACAGGCGAGTACGATTCCTCGCAGCATTTATCTCTAACCCCTGTAAAGAAACGTCAGAACGAGAATGATGGCACACGACACATACGAGTGAGAAATATAAGGTAAGTACATATAGGTCCGCACATGTCGTGTATAGCGACGGCGGACCATATGAGACACACAGGTCCGCACATGTCGTATATGGCGACGGCGGACGTGGTGACACATGTACATGTCCGCACATGTCAGATGTAGCGACGGCGGACGTGGTGACACATGTACATGTCCGCACATGTCAGATGTAGCGACGGCGTACGTGGTGACACAGACCCGTATAGGTCCGCACATGTCAGGTGTAGCGACGGCGGACCATGGTGACATACACAGGTCCGCATATGTCAAGTGTAGCGACGGCGGACTATAGTGACACAGACATATATAGGTCCGCACATGTTGATTGTAGCGACGGCGGACCAAGTGTCAAGTCGTAGGTACGTCCGCGGATGTAGATACTAGCGACGGCGGACGTGTACTCACCGTGATCAATTCTTTCAGCGGGGTCACGACGTCAGCGGATAGGATGTTGTTGGGGGAGGAGGATAATGCGCAGGGCATGTTTGAGATATACGCGACCAGCTTCTGAATTGCCTCGCGGTCGTTATTCTCGAGGACGAGACGCTCCTGCAGCTGACGCTGCTCCCTTATGACGGTGTCTTTGATGCCCTGGAGGACGACGTCGGGCTCCTCCTGAGTCGGACTCAACACGATCGCATCCCACCACTTCCACTCTTGCTCGGTGACAAGCTGGCCAGTGTAGTCCATCGTCTGGATCTTCGTCACCCCTCTGGTAAGCGTGTCCTGGAGGAGCCAACGAAGGGCCCCGATGAATTTGTCTTGCACCATCTTGGGGCGATACTTGCTGATATGAAATCGTTCGACAGCGATGGCCTTCATGCAGGGATCAATATCCCTGGCGGCGTTCTTGAGCGTAGGGCTGAGCCAATCCCAGGAAGTCGTGTGGAGGGCCAATGTACCCGCAATGGTCGAAGGTTGCGAAGCTAAGTCCCGATTTTTGTTGGCCTTCATCCTCCTCTCCATAAGGATCTTCGTGAGCGCCTCGCTCGCGATCGTCTCTCCTGACGGCAATCTCTCATACGCCGACATCAACTCCTTCTTGTCCTTCGCTCGTGGAACGACGCGTTGCTTCATATTGATCATGTAGTTCGTGAGTCGGACCATCAAGGTACGTCGGTGTTCCCAGATGATCCCCGCGATCTATGACGCAACATAGTTAGCGTATTCGGTCGCGTTAACGCTCCCCCCTCGAAACTCACCTTGGCGCTGTATTCGTGTCCCTTCCCAAGGAAACGCGAGTCATTGGTGATGTTCTGCAACATCACCGTCGACCAGTCGTCCATGGTGTGGGTCTTCGGGTGGAGCATTCGATAATAGTCGAGGAGGCTCTCGAACCAACGGCAAACCTTCGTTCGAAATGTTAAGGTGAGTTCTGCGCGTCATTAGAACTAATTAATAATATACTCACCTCCGCCAGTCCGTCTTGAATGCGCACGAACGAGTCCCATGACTCGTTCATGACGAAACCACATAGGAGGGGCTCAGGGGCGTGCACTTGCCCTTGCTCTGGGGTCAGATAGAGGAGGACACGGGCGACCACACGATCGAGGTGAGCGAGGATCTCGTTTTCTTCGTAGTCCTCGTTCGACGTGAGTCCCCACCCGTCTTGCAGCGTTTTCACCACGCTCTGGCGATAGATGCTCAGAGGTGCGATATACACCGGGCTCATCTCCCCCATGTGCTCGCTGATTTTCGACAGCGCCGACGACGCATTCTTGTCCAGGCCATCCATCACGTTCGCCCACAGCGAAAGGTCTTGATCGTCCTTCGCCTTCGGGGTTCGCAGCAGCAAGGTGCGTAATTCCGCGACCTTGGCGATGGCGGCGGCATCGCGAGCGTCTGCTTTCTCCAACAGGTCCGTCACCTCCGCATAGCTCGGGAACATCGCCTTCGAGCTCAAGCGCCTCAAGGTCTCGATGCGGATCTTGATCCACTGGAGATACATCTGGTGATAACGGTGAGTCGACCCTCCTTCATCTATACTAAAGCGAATCCACTCACGCCCATGCAAACGTTAATAGACTTCGCAAGCCAGTTCACCGTAAATTCACGGCGATGCCTGAAGTGCGGTCCGAGCTGCAACAAACGTGTCGCGAGGAACACGCACAAAGTCTCGTGCTCCAGCACCTTGTGCAGACGTGCGTTCTTCTCCTGCGACGTACGAATCGATAACAAATGCTCGACAGCGAGACGATCACGCTCGTTAACAGGTGACGAATCGTACAACACCTTGATCTGTTTGAATAGCGTGATCAGCACCTCCTCTTCAGTCTCCTTGTACTCGTGCAAGGAGCTGTTGCGGCTCAAATGGTTCGCGAGTTCGTTCCCTTTCGCCAGTAGTTTATCTAGTATGTGTATCGTTAGTATACGTGTTTGAATAAATAAATCATTCGAAGAACAATGGCATTAGGTCCGCGGATTGATGACTCTACATCGGCGGACCTGTGTACACTAATGTGCATATGGTCCGCGGATTGATCACCTTACATCGGCGGACGTATACACACAAAGGTGTGTATGGTCCGCGGATTGACATGTCGACATCGGCGGACGTGTTTGTGTGCTAAGGTGCACATCGTCCGCAGACTGGCCTATCCACATCCGCGGACGTGTCGACACAATGTCTCGCACACCCGTCGTTTATCGTATAAGTGAGTGTGCACACAATACTCACCTTCGTCATATATGGTGACACCCCATTTCCCGATCCCGTACAGCAGGCCCTTCACCCGACACATCGCAGTGTGACAGTCGTTGTACGTCGCGATATGATCTGTGGTAAGATGTTTTAACGCGTTGATCTTCTCCCGCTTCGTCTCGAGTGCAGAGTACTCGTCGAGGAGCGACTGATTATAACGTTGTAGTGCGGCGAGTCGATGTTGCCCCGATGCGACGACGATCGCTTTGAGATCACGCATCTCCAGTTCCAGGACCTCCTCCGGATCGTCGAAATTCTTCACGAGTGATTTAGCATCCTTAAGACGCGAGGTCTTCATGATCAGCGGGATCGCCGCAACATCCTTCATCGACACGATCCCGCTCGTCTCGAAACTCCCTACTAATTTATTCGTTTCAGACTCGTTCTGGGGCCGGTCGTTGTAGACCCCGAACTTGAGCCGCCCTGCGATCGCAAGCAGATCAACCCAGGCAACCCCCACCTTACACTTGGCCACCTGGCTGTCTAGCTTCTGCGTCTCTTTCGCGATGTCCGTCGTCGGAACGATCGCTTCGATCGGTCGGTTGTTCATATGTAACACAGACGCCCCATCAGCCTGATCAAATTCAATATTTTAAAAACGCTATCAGTGAGTCTTTTCTTCGAATTCTTTAATGATCGGCACTTACCTTCGTGTTCTCTCCTCCTCCTTTGCTTTTTTTCGGCGGCATCTTCTTCACAGACTTGAATACAAGGTAGGGCAAGGTGATGGTATGTTATCAGACGATCTATTGTAATTTATCAGCGTCCCCCTGCTTTCTGACTCCTCTTTCCCCTTCCGTGCCCTTCATTTCCTCGAGGCTTCTTCATGTCCGCGACCGTCACGTGCTGATACCACGTGACGGATCACGGAAATTCAGAAGCCTCGAGGAAATGAAGGGCACGGAAGGGGAAAGAGGAGTCAGAAAGCAGGGGGACGCTGATAAATTACAATAGATCGTCTGATAACATACTATCACCTTGCCCACGGCACGTCCGCCGTTGTTCAAAGGTCAATCCGCGGACCTATACATACTTGTGTGTGTATCTATACACACTATGTTACTATGTTACTATATTGTCTATGTCAATTTCCATTTTGTGTGTGTATCTATACAATACTTTTGTGTGTGTACATAATACTATGTTCATATATTGTCTGTGTCGATTTCCATTATGGTCCGCTGTTCATGATAGGCCTATCTGCGGACCTCTATTGACATCTACGTAGATATCAATACAAAATTTTAATCATTAACTCTCATGTTGTCCATCATCACTGAGTGTTTCTTCGTACCTATGTGTAAATATTAGCCGTATATAGGGTTCATGTATCATTTATGTTGATAGTTTTATTGTCTATATGTTACTAAATTTCAATAGAACACACACACGTTTTTGGTTTTGGGCCTTGGGGGGTAACATAACCATACTTTTAACCGAACCCATTTACAATATCCCTATATAATGTCGTTCAAGTTAGCAACAGTGATAGAACAACAACAGGAAGACGTGCAGAAGTTCCTGTCATGGTATCCCATATCCACGGCGGAGACAAGGCACAACAAATGTTATATGAGAGTAGCGGAGCCCTCGAAGAAACTGGAGTGACAAAGAACAGAGGTCGAGGACGTCCTAAAAAGCACGTGGTGGGTTTCACGTTCAACAGGTTAGTGTTTTTGTACCTTTAATTTAGACCAACACATCTAAAATTTTAATTGACAGTGTCGAAAAAAAAAGTTCTTGATGTGGTCACTGACACACACGATCATGGGAAGGGTGAGCACCAAGAGTCCCTAGGCCCCATTGGCCTGATATTGTATACCAACAAATGCTTTGTTTAGGGAATACAAATACCACAAGCAGTGGAGTCGACAACGAGGAACCCGGGCCAAGGGTTGATATCACAATGCCTGATACTGCTTGTGAGTGAATTACTGGAAGGAATGTAGATCATGTAATAAAATTAATTTTACTGCAGCTCGTGCCATGTCACGCCCAATTCTTTGGACAGATGCCTGGAATAATTTACAAACACTTCAATCAAGCACATGGCTTGACGCAGCAGTGGCAAACTTTTATCTGTGCCA
>NW_024539485.1:0-10637 GCF_016758775.1 Suillus clintonianus | reverse complement strand
TGAATTTTACATAGCATGGGTATTATTAAGGACTTCTGAAGCGCGTAAACTGTAGTTGGGTGAACACGCCATGATCGGACAGGAACTAGGGTGCGTTGAGGACGCGTGATCGTTCCCGCTGTCCACGTGGCACCAGCGACGGCGGGAGGTGTAGAGGCAGTGACATTAGCATTGGGAAGTGGTTGCTGGGTGGGATGGGCATGGGCAATTTGCGAAGAGCTGGTGGTTGGCTTCTTTCTCCGAGCGTGATAGTTTCTCTACACGAGAAGTGGTCAGTGATAAAGAAGAAGAAAGAAAAAACGGGGGAAGGGGGGTAACACCACACGGCTTGCCTGCTGTGCATGGGACCTCGACTATTGGTGGGTCCCGCAACTGTATGTCTGATCCATCTCGATTGCGCTCTTGCCTTCGTCGTCCTTCCCGCGAGAGATTGCAGTTTCAACAGCAGATGGAGGGTAGCATAAACCGAAGGTTTGGCCGTCCTGTTGTAATGCGCGTGGGTTTAGGGCTTCGTTTCCGCCGTTGAAATCATCGCCCGGTATTGCGCTGTTACAGACTGTGTATGCTGGCCATGGGTCTTTGTCTGGTGGGAACGTGGGAACATGTTCAGCTCTCCACAACAGGACTAGTGAGTCGGTGAAACATACAGACTCACGTTCATGTTTGCAGTAGCGATGTGTAGGAGCAAACATTGACCTTGCTTGACGTTCAAGGACTCTATGGTTTCGTCTTGCTTCCCGACACGGTAGACACCAGCGAAAGGTGGGTCAATTTTGTAGTTTAAATACATCTTTGCGTGCAGTGCTTTAGCCTCTTTCACCATCTGCACAAAAGGTTCCTTCTCATTGTCAGATAAGGACGACTCAGTGAAGGAATGTGGAGCACTTGCCTGGGGAATGATACTGATTATGCTGCGCCATGATGAAGGGTTGAATTCACGGATATATATCCTGTCACGTTAATGCATCATAAGAAGTGAGATAGGTACTACCCACCCTGGCCATCAAATGTCATTTTCACACGAACAGGACCGTAGTACCGCAGAAGCAACGATTGTATGGACGACTTGCCACCACCACTCTTCCCCCTGCATACTCCAGGTCAGCAGCACCAACAACTACCAGTCCGCACGACTTACACAATTGCCACGCTCTCTCCGACGCCAACCTCGAGATTGAAATTATCGAGGATTTGCACGCCCTTCTGACTGGGATACCCAAATCCGATGTTCTCGAACCTCACCGTCCCATAGCGCGAAGCGTCGACCTCAATGCCCCCTCGTGGCAGAATCCTGAAGAGCATATGCCCCAGCGCGTCTGTGTTTATGGCACTTACGGCCAACAGACTGAGAGATTCTGTGTGATACTGTGTATGTCAACATTTCAATGGAACTTTCTTGGATGCAGCACTGCAAGACCTTACCTCTCTCCGACAAGACTCGAATCCGCGGTCAGTCTACTCAAAACATCACCCTCACTCCTCTCCAACACCACGAGGATATAAAGCAAGGTATATTTAAAGATCTGTCGAAGACGTTAGTGGTGAAGTGATGGGTAGGAATCTGTTTGGATGGGCAGAGCCAGACTGTCACCAGTTCAGATATACAAAATGATAAAGAGCTCAACATTATCACTTACACAGCATAGTCCAATTGCTTGCGTCTGGTTCGGCTGAGATTCGTTGTCACTGTGAGCTGACCCAGGTCTTAAATGATCGAGAAGTGCCTCCATGACGCTATGCTGCACGTCCCACAAATGTGGACGAGCCAGAAGAAGCTGTGGAAGAATGTGAGGCTGAAGATCGGGATCAGCTCTCTGCGCGGAGAAAAGCAGACCAAGTCATGGAGTCCGAATAGAAAGCCTTTTCTGACGGAGACGCCGAATGCTAATGTCCTACCTCCGGACTCGAGGTATTTTCGAACAGGTGGATGATCTGTGGGCGGGGAGAGGAGGATGAAGGACGCAAGAGGTGTGCCATAGGTATTCTTGCACGGAGAGTTGAGAGGGTGCTAGTGACTGTATTGAAGTAAGGGTTTGCAGGAGGGAAGGAGTTGCTGGATGTGTGCTGGGATACACTAGTACATTCATCGTGAGTTGAAGCGATACAGATAGATAGGGTTAATATGAGCAATATAACAGTTGAACATTGAACGTAGAAGAAGTAAGATCTATTATAAGAAGCAAACGCGATACGTGTCACATGAGCGTATCACGTGACTTACACGTCGCGTTCACGCATTGTTTAGCATGTCATAATAATGCATATATATCACCTGTTCGTGGCAGACTTATGCATAATAATAGCTGGTTAGACACGAGCCTTTATGTATGGTTGATGCTTATCCCTCGTCATTATACATAATGCCCTCAAGGCCGCTCATCATACATAACGCCCACTCATCATACATAATGCCCTCGAGGCCATCAGTCTCCCAATGTTTCTGAATCTGGATCGGATCTGATCTCGATAATCGAGGCCGCTGAGTTCTGTCGCGAGTCGAGTCTTCTGATGAGTGGTTCCTGGATCTAGGAGAACACCAAATTTGAATTGACATATACACACTTGGTTATATCTGGCCCATTTCAGTGACTCTTCCTGCTCTAACAATGCTGCAGATCGCAACTTTCGACTCTCTTGCGAGTCTTGGGATGAAACCCACTGCAATCGTGAGTCACTCTGTAGGAGAGACGGCTCTGGGAGACTTTCTGGAGCGAAACATTGACGAGCTCTGAACAAATGCTTAAATACAAAAAGTTGATCACCACATTCAGAGGTACAGAAATGAACGCGCAATGAATCACGAAGATAATCGTGAGAGTCAGAAGCGGCAATGTGGACAGAATGAAGACGGCACAACTCCTCAAAGTTGTTGCACATCAGCTTAGGAAAATGATTGATAACATGACGAACAGAAGGAGCAGACACAAGCAAATGAACTCCAGTAGGAAACTGTTATATTTACAGTAAATTGGTGGAAATGCATAAGTCAAAGAAGCTTGACGAGGTCCAAAATAGTGAGAACCTGCACTTTCATGCATTGCTAGAGTAAGTGGTGTTGCAGGCTTCACAAAAATTCCACTTACCACATGTTCTCAATTTCTGACACTTTGCAAGATAATTCTGACATTTTGCGATAATTATTTCATACATGATTATCTCTTCAGTCTCTTTCTTCCTAATACTCGAATGCCAGACTATTAGATAAAATTATGCAAATTAAACGTTTTTCACTCGGGAGGGTTTTCCTGATGCATCAGCGAGGAGTGCCGCGGGTATAATTGCCTGTTCCTTTACCACGGAAAAAGCCAGGACCTATCCTTGCACCACGAGGGACAGGAGCGTTCGTAGGGATAGGGGTGGCACTGTAGGATCGCAAGGGCCGAGATGTGCTAGGCGTGACAATGTTTGAACTTGCCCGCGAGGCAAGCACAACAACCTTTTTCCATGGAGGCGAAATATGCAGTGGACTCTTTGGAGGACAAGGGTTAGTGGAGGACGAGCCTGATGATGCGGTGCTGCTGCGCCGCCGTTTAGCGATGGTTTTCCAGCTTCGACTATGTGATAGATTGCTGGTGTGATCTTGGATAGGCTGAGAAGTCGCCAGCGATGCTCTTGACATCATCTGTGTCGGCTCGTCAAGTAGGCCACCCATCAGCTCGTGCTCCTGGTGGACACATGTCTGTGTAAGTCATGGTACGTGTGAAGGCTGGTTGGTTGGTTGGGTGTACACATTGACTCACCTGGGGCGACATTGGGATGTCGTTCTCCATTGTCAATGGGTCAAACATATTAGCGTCGTCGCAGAGAGACGCATCATTGTGAACCTCGGCAACTGGCGATAAGAGATGTCAGCTGTTGATTACCATGATCTCCGTGGTGGGACCAGACTTACAATTAGAGTCATTGTCCATTGTGGCCCCCACAAGGGGCTGCAGGCGCGTCTCGGGCTTTAACTCCACCCCTGCGCGTGTCGTACATATATGCTGGCTTAACGGCTCCTTATTGGGACTGCTGGAGGATGGTGCATCAGCGCGCGCATTGCCTTGTTTATCCTGCATTAAAGGCGGTTGCCCATGGGAACCGCTGCCAGTTCCGGTGACATGTTTAGGATCACCTTTGTTTCCAGCGGCAGGCAGCTCCCCCAGGGGACCGGCAAGTGGTGAACTTCCTCCTGCAGGTAGTGGAGGGAGGCCGCCATTGGGTTCAGGTTCAGGTTCAGGTTGCTCGCTATCATCAGGAAGGGTCAAGTCCAAGACCTCACCATCTTCACTGCATTTGCTGCCTGTCTTCATCACTTTGGCAGGCCGCGTGTACAACTTGCGAGAGACAGTGTCCCGCGGGGATTCAGCGACTGGCTGGGATGGTGCGTTGGGGCTTGTCTCCTGCGCCTCAGTGTCATCATCACTAGTGCTATCTTCCTCACCGTCATTGTCACAGTCTTGGACGTGCCGTCCACCTGCGGCCGCCAGCTGTAAGCGATTTGCAATCCCTGGTTGGTTGGTAGGATTTGGTGGGGTGGTTGGTTTGGTTGGTTGGTGGGGTTGGTAGGGTTGGAATGTGTTATGTTTGTTGGTGTGGTGAGTTGAGATGATTACACAAAAGTAGCTATGCATACCTGGATTGACAGACAAAAACTGCTCTAACATTGTACCTTTCCCTTCACCGTGCTCAACCATAAGCACGTCGACGGTACCTAGCGCCACCATGTTGTAGACCAAGACAACCTCCTGCTGCCCTAGCCGCCACGCACGTCCAATTATTTGGTTCACTAACATATGGGACCAACACTGATCCTAAGAGCGTGTGAGATGATATTCCCCCAGCAACATGGGAGGGCAACGTACAAAGAGAATGACCACACTGGCAACTGTAAGGTTAAGTCCCACGGCACCAACGCTGGAGAACAGGAGGACGCGCGCTGATGGATCCGCGTTGAATTTCTTGACGATTTCATTTCGTTCATCCACGCCATGACTCCCATTGAGTGTCAGCGGAACAATGTTATGCAGTTTGAGCACCTAAGTCGTGTGAATTATCAGCATAACTTGCAGCGCAGGGCACAGGAATGCACTCACAGAGGAGAGGAGAGGTACCATCATAGGAAACTCCGTATAAACAAGAATCTTGCGCTTCCCCATGGACATCAGGTGCGGGAACTCCTGATTCCGAGCATTGGGGTAGACCTCCTGACCTTCATCCTTGCCGAAATTGCTGTCCACGTTAAACTCGTGAACGGGGTGCCCGTCAGACTCCAGATGCCAAGTGAGGAGAGTAACCAGAACGTCGACTTTAGTTGATCTAACATTGGACCACTCTTCCAGCGTCTTCACGGTAGGATATGTTGGGGATGTATGATGAGGGAATGCCACCTTGGTGCGCGCTACGAGGTAAAATTTCTGCGCGTATGGGTGAGCCAGTGCGACTCACCCGGGGAGACCGCTGCTCACCGTGTTAAAGCTTTCACTGTCACCTTCCATCATCCTGTGTTGTTGTCAGCAATCGTAGCGTTTACATGAGGACGGCGCCGTTCACTTACTTGTTGGAAATGCGATCCAAGCCATCATTGATGTTTTCCATCTCATCGCCCTTCATGTGCACAGGGACAATTATCATACGGTACGGGGGCAACATATCGTTGATCTTCTTCCCGTCGTGAGTCTTAGATTCAACTGTGCGTCGGATCACATGTCCGCTGTACCCTTGCTTGATGTCACTGATCCACTCCCTTGTGACGTCGCGCGCACGCGCAGTGGATGCTGATTCTTCATACTCTGTTGTTGCTGTTGTTGCCCCGCCAGCTAATATTTTGACGGTGTGTGTTGCTGCTTCTTCTTTGTCTTGGCGACTGATTGCACTGCGTGCCGCCCGCAGCGACTTCCAATGCTCCTTCTCACGATCGTCTCCTTGGTGCCCACAAAAGTATGGTATACGTGCCAGTCGACCCAAATTGCACAAGTCCTACAGGTGCATGAGGGTGTCGAAGTCAACGGGGAAAAACAAATATACCTTGGGACTTGTATATAGTGGTGTGGCTGTAGGTAGCAGGGACACCAACACCGCTTTCGTGAGCTCCAGGAGCGCATAAAAATTTGCAGTTGGGTTGCGGAATACGTGAGCTTCATCGACTACACATGTGAGGAACTTCTGCTCAAACCAAATGCAGGTCTTCGTCAGCGCCTGACTTTTGATGTGACGCTGCGCATCTGCGGCTTTTCCGGTGTTCTTGCCGGCCTTACCTTTCCTGACATCGAAGGCCTTCCCTGATGTTGTCATCACCTGACGACATAAGCTTCTGCGGACACAGCCACCAACAAACCACTTACTGAATGAGACACCAGGATGACACGATTCACCAGCGGTGTCTTCGAAGTTGCCCAGTCGCCTGTCCAAAATGCACGGAACTGCTTTTCTGCAGTCGGATACTCATAAATTTCCACTGCCTTCGGTGCAAAGAAGGTCCTTAGCTCAGCATACCATTGACCCACTAACGAGTTGGGCACCACAATGACGTGAGGGAGGCTGGGGATGGTGGCTTGGCCTGCGAAAAATGGGCGCTCTTCTAGTGAGTCAGGTCTGATGTCAGTTCGTTGTTCAGAATAACGTGTGCAAGAAACAGGTCCAACAAAACAACTCCCTCACGGAACGGGCCCACGTGTGGCTGTTGTATCCTTCTGAGGGGCTGCTGAGGGATACCAACTCACCTAGCATAGGTGCCTTGCGCACATTCGTCTTATTCAGATCTACCGTGACGCCTGTGGGTTTCCCTCGACCTGCGACCACCTCCTGAATCCAGTATGCATCGATAATCATCGCAATCACGCCCATCATCAGCGCCGTCTTCCCAACACCCACATCGTCTGCTACTAGTATTCCAGGAACACCACCCGAATTCTCCTTCTTCAGCCACATCTTGTCCGCTAGTGCAGCGACTCCCACGCGTTGGTGCCACAGCAGCGACAGTGGTTGCATGTCCGTATTGCCCTCGATGAAGTCCGACGAAACTGCCTTGTCCCACGCACATTTTCCGCCCTGTGAACGAAATTCTGCGAAGAGAGCTGGGCGCCCACCAGGGAATTGTAGGAGATGGTTGAGCTGGGCATCGTCCATATTGCTGAACCCCTCCACACCCAGGTCATCACTTCGTTGCCAATCGTCCTGACCGCTGGGGTTCCGATCGTCAAGGTCCATTTGTGGCACCAATGCCTCTCCTGGGACGACCTCAAATAGTTGCACGTACAATGCCCAAATCTCGTCGATATCGCCAGCGGCCGCCAGCGCCACTGGCTTCACCCTGCAAGCGCGCGAAGCTCCGCGTCGTCCTGCAGTACAATGCGAAATAGGTCAGTATTACATACATGGCTCCCATGGGGGACTGTTGTACTACGTACTCGCTGGTGAGCTGAAACTCTCTGCTGTAATCTTTTCCTTTGGCCATTTCTTCGCCTGTGCCACAGCCGTGACCACGACTTGCTTTAAAAATTCCTCGTGCTCAGCCAAGCCATTCGCTTTCTCCTCTTCAGCGGGAAACCATGAAACGGCATCCCTGTATGCCTTCACAGCCTTGGTGGCATCGCACAACATCTTTTTTGTGACATATTTTGTGTCCTCGATTTCTGCATGCCAAAGGTTAGTGCTGCTCTGCATACCGCATGTACGTTACTCACTTTTCACCAATGACATTGATTTAATGTGTTTCTTTTCCAATGCCTTCTTCGCCCGCCGGTATCGCTTGCGATGGCGCTCCCAGGCGTGATGGAGGATGGTGTTGCACGCATCACGAAATTCTCCAGTCAATGGCCTCGACAATGCTTCAGTCCCCAGGATTGCAAGGACGACATCCTCTTTACCGCTATCAGCATCCTTTACCTCTGGGAACTCCTCGGATTTCTCTCTCTGAATGAGTTGGATAGGTAGTACCTGCGACACTTCCAAGGCTTGGTCAATCCGTTCTATGAAAGCTGCAGAAATCTTTTGTTCCTTGAACCAGTGGTTTAGGGCATCTCGCCCTGCACCCCATCCAGACTGTTCTTTGCCTTCAAGAATATCGTAACGGTCTTTGCCGGCCAATGCCTCTGCAACATCAAGCATGGCGTTCAATGACACCCGCTGCTTGTCTGACAGGTGCTGGTGTGGCTCCTTGAACATATCCAGGCCTAGCCCGTATATCTCCTTCAGAGTCTCGTCGTCATCAAATATCCATGCCTTCCCTGCCAGGAGGGCAGAGATGATGGCGCTTTGCATTTTCTTACTCATACTTGTAATCCTACAGATGAGAATTACGGTGCATACACATAGGTGGTCAGAACTCACAGATGTGAGTGATGTTCGTTTTTTTGATTGGTTTGGTTTGTTGACTTAGCATAGGTGGGCAACGTAGACCCCTTTTTATTATTTTGTCGCTCCGGATCACAACTCATGGGCGCAACATGATGTCTCGCAATGGCAGTGAGATTGCGCCCTTTACCGACCCATACAACGCGGGAGCTGATCTGCTGCGGTATCACGGCATCCGCTTCACGAAACACTTGTTTTCCAGAAATGTGACAGTCGAGAACCCTGACTCCGAGCTAGCTAGCTCGGTTCCTTAATGACCTGAGGAAGAGTCGTAGGTGCCCTGTTACCCTTCCGAAGTCCTTCGGCGCCCAAATGTTGATAAGAACATGGTACGCGCGTTGTGGGTGAGGAAATAGGAATGCAAACTCCGGAGAGTCACAAGAATATCTACCTCGAGAGGCGAGCTAGTAGAATCGTCCCTTAGGGGATGCTACTGAGTCAATCTCTCTAAGTGATGAGAGGGATCAAGAGAAAGGCTCCAGTCGGAAGGTGCGCGAAGGCGCGCGGGAACGCGTGAGGCTGATGTGATGAACGCGCGGAAAGCGCGAGCCGTGCGGAAGGGTCGGAAAGCGCGCGGTACGTGCGCGATGGGAGAAGAGTTGCAGAGGATCGTAGGAGCTCCCTTTGGATGAGGAACGAGACTTCACAAGACAAAGAAGATGATAGACAATGACAGCAATGATATTAGCGCTCTAAGCGCGAGTAGACAGGAAACTGATAGTCAGTCCAAGTAAGGGAAAAGTAAGTAAGTCCGAAATCCTCTGAGTCTTCTAGATATGTAGGTCGCTACGCGAGCTCTCAGGGTATTGAGACGTAAGGGAAGCGGATAGGCTGCGCGGAAGCGCGCAAGGAAGCGGATAAGTATGTAACACTATGTAAAAGACCCTGGATGTGGTCAGAGACGGAGATGACAGTGAGAGTACGCACCAACGGTACCGGACAGACAGGACAGGACATGGGAGGATATGCCGAGGATAGCGCCGGTCTGCGGAAGGGCGCGGAAGGTTGCGTGCGTCGCGGAAGAGCGCGGAAGGTCGCGCGTGTTGCGCGCGACTCTATTGGACTGTGCCTACATGAGGATAGTGATGAGGTCGATGTATATATCAGGGGATACGAGCCTGTAGGGATATTACTCCCTACAGCGTGCATTACTTCAACTCCCAGCAAAGGAGTATCCGGTACCCTGTTATCACTCGGACTTTACTCGGTTCCCACAACAACTCTTCCACAAAGTCCGAACATGAACCCACACCCGAGCCTTACGGATATCACAAAAGACCTCGAAAACTGCATTTTAATTCGGCTCTCCGACTTGTAAGGATTACCAGACAGCTCGTACACGAAAATAGAATATTGTAAAAATCCTCGACATTGCATATTGATCTATTATGTAGTAGTAGTAGTAGTAGTAGTAGTAGTAGTAGTAGTAGTAGTATTTTTATACTTGTTCTAATTACGTGGTACATGAATTGTTGTTGTTGCGACTTGATTTGAAAAATGGTACCAATACAGTGATACATGTGCATGAATGATTAATGGGGAGAGTTAGTATGGCGAGTACTACTTCCAGTAGGTAGTACTATGGTGTTATCATGATGGTAATACTGGTATGCATGGTGTTTGGTATTGCATCCTGTAGTAGTAAATTCATCTCTAGAACATTGTATTAGTTGTGTGATTGATTGCAGAGAACTCAGTACTCACCCTCCATATCAACCGATCTCAAGCGTTGCACCATGCGAGCGAAACCGTCGGCGCAGAAGCGCATGAATGTTTTGATCCGACCTGGTGCTGGCGGAGCGGTGGCCGCCTCGGATGCTGAAAATCAGGCTCTGCGGCGGCGATACGGCACTAAATACGTACCGTATTGTGCCGCTAAACATCTCCAGCTGCGTCTATTAAATGTGAGTTTGGGCTAGATCACTGAGAAAAGACTTACGCGAGGATTTACCGATCTGAGGTCCGTATATCACGCGAGACATGTCTAACGTTAAGTGGACGTTTAAGTCAATGCGATCAGAGAGAGATCTAGAGCATATGTATGACTTTACCGTGAAATTTTCTACCTAAATTTGGCTTTATACACGGTTGGTGACAGTAGTAGTGATCGAGAAGGACACTTACGTACCAGCAAACATCACACCAAATAGAGCCAAACAATTTCGCTCAATGCCGGATCTGCTATCCAACCTCGAGCTTGGTGGGCCACGAGCAAGACTAGATGAGTCGATCATTTTCAGATAGATTCATCTACATTGGACGAGCAGTACAAAATTTGTCCAAAAACGACTGGTACTACTGAT
>NW_024539484.1:0-10743 GCF_016758775.1 Suillus clintonianus | reverse complement strand
TCAGTGCCGGTTGTGCAAAGGTTGAATCTGAGGTCGTGGTGAGGTTGGAAGGGATGAATCGGAAAGCAAGATGTGTCACCGTAGGATGGTAGTAGGGTAAACTCTCTCTTCGTGTACAAGTGGTGTAAGGACCAACATGGATGGAAGACATGCGAATTCACCGGTTCCAAAGGCGTAAAGCATACGGTGCTGCTCTAGTCCCGAGTATTGACCTGGCCTACGCGGTAGCAGCTTGCGATGGACATTGCGCACTGGGCTGTATCCTTCCAGACATGGAGCAGACGATGGGATGGTGTTATCGGAGTCTGAGATGGTCTCTGAGCGCAAGATCAGTGTCGAATTGTGCTCCGGGTGATGAATCAATTGCGACACAGCTGCCTCGAACTGTTAGAGTAGATCATATCAACACAACGGAAATCACATAAGGAGATTGTGCACGCACCAATTCAAGCGGAAAATCTGCAGGACAGCTAATCAACGATTGGAATTTGAAGTGCAAAGGATTGGAATCTGATCGCGCAGTGGAGGTGCATCATGATGAAGCGGGGTGAATATCACATGATGAAGGGATTGAATCTTACACAATGTCTAGCCACCTGCCCAAGCTCTGGCCAGGAAAACTTTATACCTTAATAGCGCAACCAGTGAGGCTGTGACGGTAGAAGGTCGCGTCCTTGACGAATCGACGAAGATTGACCGTGATGGATTCGAAAGCCTCTAGCTTCTCTGTAACATGGGATGTCCATGACCGTCTTCAGGACACGATTCAGATGTTACTAAGCCTGTTGCTTACAAAATTGAACCACGTGACTATTCAGTTTTCCTTATGCTATTAAGGTAGACGACATTAAAATCCAACTACATTTTGAGACACCATTTTGCACAACTTATTGCACTTTCCTCATCCACTTTCCAAACATTCTTTTTGCACCAATCTGTTCCTAAGACCTCTCTAGATAGCTTGATGGTCTCAAATTTTCTCAAAACTGAAATTTAAGAGAGCTATTTCCACTTTTTCTATATGTTGTATTTCATCTCCAAATACATTTCTGACGCTATAGGCGGAAAATAAAATATTTGTCCCGTAGATTTGGCCACGTCACGTGATACCACTTTAACCATATATGGTAGATTACATAACACCAGGCTGTGCCACAATCAAGGTAAGCACTACTGGTGCGTAGTCAGTCATAACCATACTCCTTTGATACTCCTAGTACTTTAAGTGTGGATGTAGGGTAAAATACAAAGCTTATTGTTTTTTAATTTTTTTTTTTGATGTTGTCAAAGTGATTTTCGAGGCAAATAGTGATTTTCGAATTTCGAATTCTGAGATTTGGCCATGGGAACAGTCACGTGATCACATGGTGGCACTAGTTGTATTTCAATGTCGTCTACCTTACAAGTTCCGAGTGCGCGTTATCCCCGGTTCTGTCAGACGCAAAGGACCAGATTCTCTGTAAAAGTTTTGGCATTTACAGTGTGTTGCAAATGACTTTAGAATGCACGAGAATTTTTTTGCGAGCTCGGTGTTTGTAAAATAGTTCGTAATAGCCAAATGCGGGACTTTCTGTCACATCAATGACTCGAAAATATTGTCTCCTCCACCTCAGGGTGTATCAATTGCACTCTGACACTAGGCACTCCCTTTGTCAATACTGTCAATACTAAATAATTATAATATATCATAGGCCTTGTCCGCAACGAGTAACTCTGGCCATACTCGCGGTGATTTCGCAAGACATTGAGCTAGTTTTCTAAGAAAATTCCAACAGTCTTCCATTGTTCATATTCTGGTGCATTCTGAATTGAATTCAGGAGTGATCAGAGATGCTAAATACTAAATATTTTAATCTGTTCGCACATCGGCTCTAGTCTGAATCTACATACTTCAAGTTAGGGAAAATCACACTTTTCTGCGTGGTAACTCTCCGCTGGACTCAACATGTCAATTTTGAAAGAAAAAACCAGCGGGTCTTGTACTTTAAATATCAGACTATCTATCCGTCAAGAAATTATATTTTTATGTGGATGTGTTGTAGAGATACAGATGTTTTAAAATGTGCAAACTCTAGTTGATCATCAGATAATCTAGCCTGGTTGGCAGTGGCATGAAAACCGGAATGATTGACCAAGCGTGACACAAGTCACACGTCAATACAAAGGAACAAACACAATTTTGAAAACACGATTCTAAAGTCATTTGTAACACACTGTTTGTCACGTTGATTACTCGTCGGGCTGTTGCTTATGCAATGTGAAACATCTTTCGAATCATTGCAGTCCATTGAACGAGGTGACTGGGGGATTTGGCAGGGCTGGCAGTGGCAAGGCTAGACACACTTTTTTAGTCTTGAACTACTAATTGATTCCTGATCAGAATCATAAGATCCAGCAAGGGAAATTGAATGGAATTGGCTATGAAGATGCGGCACAATTGAATCTACATACATAGTAACAATTTTGTGGCCCCGCATCTTGATTGTTATTTCCAACCTGCCTAGTGTCTCTGTGTTGTTCGTGATGTAAAAATATGTGCCGGGTCTAACCGACAGCGGAGTCGCAATGTATATAGTGCAAAACGGGAAAAACCGACCTCTCGCCACAGCACCAACCACCTGACTGTCACTGCTTATGTTACTACTTAGTAATATTAGCACATATGCTACAAGTCCCAGGGATCCGCACGGGTAAACCCCCGGGTACCAGAGCCCATACCCGCACCCGTACTCGGCAAAAACCCGTACCCGTCAATGCAGGTACAGGTTTTTGGCGGGTATGATGAGTTCGGACCCATACCCGCACCCGTGTGGGGTTTACCCGCGGGTAACACATACAAATAAAGCAGGGACAAGATGCAGATGAGCATGACAATACTAGTAAGTAATGTACATACAAACATAGATTTAAAAAATATACCTATATTACTGGGAACAAGTGGTGACATGCACGGACATGCACAAAGTTGTGAGCAAGTGTGAGAGTGCGAGACAGGGCAGGGCTAGGTAAGGTGCCAAAGGTCTTCTTCAACCCAGCCTTGTTCCTCGTGTGTTTGCGTTCGTGCCATGTCAGCATTTGCTGACATGTCGTATGGCCATACGCAGCATGCCTGATGGCATAGAGGGCTCGGGTAGTATCCACACTGGTGTTGTCATGGGTCAAGAGGCATGCGACGGAGAAAGCTGAAACACCAACACTTTGCTTACGGTAAGCCAAAACCTTATTTTCAGCCACTTTGGCATTATACCGTCTTGTCATTTGAACTTCTCGACAGCATCATCAAATCTCAATGAATCTTTCCGCGACCCGGGGGAGGTGGTGGTTATAGGTACATTGGAATAGCCCTAGGTACATAGAATAATAAATTCCTTATGATATTGTTGAATCCCCCTGCAAAATGAATGTTTTTGATTTTTTTTGGCTTCATGTGAGTTCGCAATTGCACGTGACAATTAATTAATGAGTGTCATATGTCCTGGAACGCATCACTGCGTCGAGCCTACTACCATATGATGTACCCAGCCCGTTACAAGTCTTGGTTTCCCGTGGACTCTCAAGAATCAGACTCGCAAAGCAGTTATGCTTCTCAACCCATTGACTTTGATCAGTTTTCATACCAGTTTGATCCTTCTCAATTCCCGCACAATGATCTGAGCCTCAGTCCGATTGATATTAATGCGTATTCTCTTGATGATGTAGCGCCAGCAGCTTCCATCAACTCTAATACCCCCATTCTGTTTTCTCATGCACTGCCATTACCCATTGGTCAAACAGGAACACGATCCGAAGCACCCAACACTGCGGCTATACCTTTTTCTGATGATTCTGACACTTTGGCTCTTGATTCCGTCACATTACTCAAATCAAACATGCCTGCTGATCTTATGTGTCTATTTTCAGCAAATCTTATCAATAGGCGTGCTGGAACCCACCGGTGGGAAGTTGAGTGTCCAGACTGCAAAGCCTGGATCAAGACCACCCTTCCAACCCAGATTCTTAGTGATCTAGGTGCTCTAGGGTATTTCAATACTCTCAGCGATCACCGGCAGGGTAAAAAGTGTTTGAAGGGCCTCAATCAAGCAGATTCATCGCCATCACTGAGCACAGCCAGCTCCACCTCGAGTATTTCACCTCATTTTACTCCATCCGAAACATCACATGCAACGGACGTAAATGTGTGCCCTGGGGTTCCGATACATTGGCCTGTTCTGGGCCCTTCATTTCTTGAAACCTTTCCTGTTGGTTGAGCTTCCGCAGGCCAAGGAGTCCTTCCTTTCAGCATTGACACGCATGGCAGTATTCCTCACAGATACTCTCTTAATTGTACAGGATTCACGACGACACCAATGTCACCTTGCAGTGGGTGCACTGAGGTTGAGGGATTCATCAAACACCTCCTCTCACTCGCTCAAGACATCAAACCACACACCAGATACCGATTTCTAAGTCACTCTGACATGGTCAATAGAGGAAGTCAAACTGGGCGATTCACGCACCAATTCTGACAGCGATTCTGACGTCGATTTTCGAGCGTCAGAATCGTGCAAATCGTGAATCACCCTGAATCGTTGAAGCGGCTCTGGAGCCGCTTCAACGATTCGTTTCACCGCTGATATGTCTAGATTTGAATTTTATTTAAAAATTAAATACATAGTGATCAAAAACATATGATGAAAATAAAACTACAAATGAACAACGACTCCTGTCACTGATATCCCAGTTCTCATGGCAAAAGCAAGTAAAAACATGCCTGCAAAATCCACTAGTGAAGGCAAGAAGAACTCGAAGAACACCGAGACCGGCAGTAAGAGAGGGTTGAAGGGTCGTGAAAATAGCACGAGAGACAAGGATGGTGATGCTGTGAGCCTTGAGCCGCCCGAAATTGAGTGCGTGGATTCTAGTAGTGTCAATCAGTGTATTCTGACCATGTCTGTATGCAGGTGGACCGAAGAACTCACCTTTCAGATGCTCACTGAGATCACTGAAGACGAGGATATCAAACAAGGCTTGTTTCCAGTTCCTGGCTCGAATCCAAGAAATCAAGGTGTCCCAAAAACTCACTGGCATTGGGTTCTATGCGAGAAACTGTTTTCTTACCACGAGGGCTATAAAAGCCGGTTTGAAGTGTTGCAGGACAAAGGCACACCAAAGCAGAAAGAAGCCTGGCTGTCATGAGTACCAAACACAAATCATTATTCTTTCCTTTCGACCGTTGGTCATAAGCGCCCATTCCCAGCGTTAACTCATAAGCGCCCGTCATACGTACCAACTGCTACCATTACCGAAATCCAGACACCCGATATAGACGCCCTCACATCACGAGATTCTCCTAGAACTTTCCAGAACCTCACAACCGCAGCATCAGTTATCATGACATCATAGTTCTCTTTCACATTATCACATCGTACGATTCCCGTTTCTATTTTATGATTGGCTAGTTAGTTCAGACTCAGTTGTATCTCCGCTTGAATAGTAGTATATAGTATGGACCGTTTGTAGTCAGTAGTTCTTTAGTTCAAACCTTTCGTCTGTACATTGTGTACCAGCCCAAATGTTCCTGCTCAATCCATTTTCTTTGTGATATCTGAACGTTCGAGTCCTAGTCTCTGCCCTGCGTTAATTCGTTCTAAGGGGTTGTGACACTGGCACACCAAGATTAAAAATAGGTTAAAACGGTGAGCTCGCCATTTGAACGACTCACATTTAGCTCACGAGGCTTAGGATGACAGTCAACACCTTAAAGTACATTGAAGTGATGGGTGCCACAGGTGCCGGTATCAAAAAGAGGTCTGATGTGGATAAAAGCTGTCAAAACCAATTCGTAACAAAGTGGAGTACGTACCTATTTGTGACACCCACACAACTGAAAATAAACCTCCATAAAATAGTGGAGATTGAGGGGGCATGTCCTTACTTCTTCGAGATGTGTGAGCTCATTGGTCAGCGTCCGAACAACATACCTGTTGGGCTCGGCAACAATGACACTGATATTGATGTGTCTGCCATTCTTCGAAGCTCGCCTGACTATGCTCCAGGTAATGACTTGGGGGGGGTATGCCTCCGAGGAGTGGGATATCGAGAGGCAGACTCCGGAACGCGGGAACGACTCGGCAAAGAACATTGGATTGGTGCCTTCTGAAGATGGAAAACATGTCGACAGTGTTCGGAAACGACGGGGGACAGAAAATGAGAAGGCTCCGAGGAAAAAGAAGCAGAAAAAAGACGAGTTTGCTGAGATCGTGCAGGCCAAAGAGGTGACACGGCAGAAGGAGATGGATGTTGCCAAGGCGAGAGCAGAGAAAGATATCATGAGGGCCAAGATAAAGTTGGCGAAGATTGAATTGGAGTGCGAGAAGTTACGTGACCAGAGAGAACGAAGGCAAGATTGAGCTGCGAGAAAGAACATTGCTAGTACGGCAAGTCATCTTCGTCATTCCACAAGACTTCAAAGTTCCAACTGTCCTTACCACAGCCTCCAACAATTCATGGCCACTACCGTGAGGCTTCACATCACTCTGCAACACCATCTTTTGGCTTTGCCTTCCATGATGACATCGAACCGAGTTTTATGGGTCCACCAACTCTGCCAGGACCTTCGTCTTCGAGGGCTTCATCTGCTGATCCTTTTTCTGACCCTATTTCAAGGTCTGATGTTTCATTCGAGTACAATTTACCAGCTGTTCCTCAGTAAATATACTGTAGTTAATCTGATTCACTTGAATCCAAAAATTGGTGCCTCCTCAGATCCTTTGCCCGAAATAACCTCCACTTCAACAGTTCTCGTCGAGCCCGTGCTTCATGCAAACAGTTTGACCTCGCAGTGGTTTCCGGCGCAATATTTGATCCAGAGCAAGAGTCAGATGATGACAGTCCCTCAGCAATGAAAGTTTCAGTCTCGTCATCTGAGCCCGAGTTGTCTTCATCCTCGCACTGCATTGCAAATGCATGCAGTCCAATGCATGCAGCAACCCAGTATGTGGCGAATTTGTGAGACTGTTCATTCACGATTCGCACCCGCAGGCCCTTCAAAGAATGAAATCAGCCCTTCAAAAAACCAATGGCATGCTCAGAACAGATTCGGAGCATGGAAACATGGTTATTGAATTCCATGTTGCGTTCCAAAAACCCCCCGGGGGCTTTATAGGGTGCTACTACCCACGTTTGCAGCTGCAATTGCCATTAGATTGTCAGATAGTAGTTGATGATAACAGTTAACACACTGGGTATGCGGAGTCTGCCCACACGAACTCGTCACCCTCCATATACTTATTGTGGTCTCTTTTCAGCTGGGTCCCGTCCCAAGCAGATGAATTGTGAGTACTGCCAGTATGTCCATAGGAAAAGTCGACACTACAAAGGTTTGGCAGGGAAACAACCTAGAAGACAATAAAAATACAGAGTGACTATGTTTGTTGATGAACGTACTTGAATATTCAGTGAATAATTACATTTTCGATTGAAGTAGCTTTCTCCATACCAGTGAGGGCGGTCGTACAGTGGAATTAAAGTGCCATCAACGAGGCACCAGCCACCACGCCATGCCTTGCACGAGCGAGCTTCAACCCAAGATTTTGCTGCCTCTTTCTCTTCCACAGTGGGAAAACGGACTGCTTCGGCCATGAAATCAGGCCGAAGAATGGCAGTCATAACTCTCCTCGTCATCAGGGACACAGTACCATGACCCACTCCTGCCCAACGAGCAACAGCTGACTGACCTGCTGCATTTCCGCTATGGCCAAACTGATACAGAGTTACAGCAAGCTGTATGTCGACAGGATGCTGCTCGCAGGGTGAATGGTTGGCGAAGACAGGGTCAGTGCAGATTTTTGCTGTGATTCAATCAAATGTATATGGTGTGACACAAAGAATCTGACGGAAGTGATCAGGATATTTGATTTTCGTGACTGTAAGGACGTGGGGAAGCTGGGCAGGTGGGTGTAATAATCGAACTTGTGGTGCATCATAATGACGCGCGAAGATATCTTGTAAGGTGTGTCGTACGTGGTGTGCTACTCGTCCCTGATGGTGTGTAGTGACTGGTTCCCCGTCAGTTTTTTCTTACGAGTCAAAACTCGACACAGAACTGTCTTCTGAAAATTCAGAATCAGCATCTGCATCACTGTCAGTGGACTCGTGATCCGAGAAGGTAGTGCATTCTGAGGTATCCGAGAAGTAGGAGCTTGAGGACTCATCAGATTTGGTTACCTGTGAGGTGGAATCAGTAGTACTGGTGATAGTAGGTGACTCGGAGAGAGTGGACTCGGTAACTAGGTTGTCAGATGTGTTGAATGCAAAGTCATTAATTTGCTGTTTGATCTGATGAACACGTCGACGCTGGGCTAAATGCTGACAGATCTTCTTGTATCGGAGAAAGTCTTGCAAGAGCCGTTGGGCACGTTGCTGACGTGGGGTGTACTGAGCCATGATGTAGTGGATAGTAGTTTTTTGCATTTCATTGCATACTTATCTACATATTGATTATTTAAGCACTGTCAATGAGAATCATTCGCGAGAAACGAGTTGAATCAGTGATGAGAATCGGGGGTAGTCAACCTTACAATCGATTCATGGTTGATTCAGGTTGAAGAATCGTGTCGAAGATCGGAGTCAGAATTGAGGCGTGAATCACCAAGTTTGACTCCCACTAATGTTGCACATCAGTACTCTGCTGAAAATAATCGACTGAAACTCAAGGTTCATTGTTTGCGGGACGATCTGACCATACTAATTAATGTATGAAGGGTCTCAATGATGCACGAAGGGTCTCACACGTACTTACACAACTAGATGACTATAAGTCACTCATCATGGCGCTATCAGAGAACAATGTCCCGCGTCTCCAGCATATTCTTACAGTCACACTCAAGAGAGGGTCTAGCATCTGGCAGATAATCAATACACTTGAATATTCCCTTGCTGGCGCTTACCGTCCACGAGGGTATACAGGTGATGATCTTGATATGGCCATATTGGCATACCGACTTGGTGGACGTGGACTCCTTCATGCGTTTAGTCACCGCTTAGCTCTCCCATCATTATGCACGTTACAAGCCCACAGGAATTTTACGTTGATTACACCTACAATTGGCCCCATTGCATCTGATCAGCTTGACTCGAACATCAAAAACCTCCTCCTTAATTCACTGTCCCATCTAGAGTTTAAAAGTCCGGTCTGGTCCGGTCTTTTGGCCTAATTTGGACACAACCGGACCCGGACCGGTTGCCTGATTCCCACAATATCAGGCAACCTTGGACTGGACCTCAAAAGACCGATATTTTCAGTCTTTTGCGGTCCTGCAACCGGTTTTAGACCGGTTCCGGTCGCAACCGGTCTAAGACCGGTTGTACTCCTTCCCACGATTCCAACGGTCTAATTTCTGTAGTAAACGGTTAAGATCAGAGCAAGATATGAGCATTATAAAAAAGGGTTCCCAAACTCCGCCCTGCATGTGAGTCAAATATGAAATGTCATTACTATGCTTAAGTTTCTTGACGAAATATGTGCTGCTAGTCAAGGCAATTGTATAGCTAGTCTTAACTTTTCAATAGGGTAAGATATAAGATTGATATAAGCGTGACAAAAAATTGTTATCAGGCTTGTCTTTGAAAAATAAAAGTTGTTATAAGGCTTAGGTGTCTTGACGAAATACGTGCTGCTAGTCAAGGCGACACTATAGCTAGTCTTATCTTGTCAATAGAGTAAGATATAAGCAACATATAAGCTTGGCAAAAAATCGTTATCAGGCTTGTCTTTAAAAATACAAGTTGTTGTAAGGCTTAGGTGTCTCAATGGTAATTGTAGTCCTAGTCTAGGCAAGTCTATAGCTACTCATATATTGTCAAACACTCAAGTTTTGGGTACGTTATGAGCCAATCGGTGATTTTGACTGATTTTGACTTGCCGTTCTAACACGTCTGATCTTTGTGCTAGTCTTGGAGCATGATAATCATCAAGAGTTATCTAAATTTGATGTTCCATACTATTTTTGAGGTCTACGAACACACTGGTAAAGGTTTTTTAAGCTTGGAAATCAATCCCTGGTTCAGTGCCAACAAGCCTAAAAACACGCCCCACAGATTTATACGAGCCATTCTTAAAATGCTTGTAACTTTCCCAAATCTCAACCAATTTTGAAGATCAGACCACCGATAGAATCGCCCAAATGAGCACTACCCATATATAGCCAACCGGTCCCACAATGGACCGGTTGAGACCGGTTTTTTACCGGTCTTTCATTTTTTGCACAGTTAGGCAACTGCAACTGGACTTTCCTGGATCTGAGGCAACTGGCAACTGAGGTCCGGTCTTTTTCGGTCCGGTTTCGGTCCGGTTGCAGTCTTTTTTTCGGTCCTGCAACCGGACTTTAAAACACTAGTCCCATCCTTCCTCTTCCTCTATCCCTCTTCGCGGATACTCTGTCTTGATGGATGACATCGCTCTGGACGCAAGGGCTTCACATCACCGCGCATTCAAACAGTGTCATAGGATTGTGTCACTCGCATTCACACCTCATCGACCCGTCCCTTCACGCATACAACACTGCATTAAGGATTGCCGAGAAGCTCGCAGAAGGGAAGGTACACTTAGGGAAGGAAACATGAGTTGCAAGTGCGAGGACAGTGAGAAAATGATTGCTATTTTCACGCTGGTCAGAGACCGCTGGAAGGAAACTGGAGCTGAGGAACGACTGGGGCCAATCTTCAGCTTTGCTACAGATGGAGACTCGACATGTAGGCCAGCCG